>NC_042513.1:26024086-26324086 GCF_900963305.1 Echeneis naucrates
GAGAGGGGGGAGGAAAGGGGGGAGGAGAGGGGGGAGGAGAGGGGGGAGG
The DNA here is from genome assembly GCF_900963305.1 of Echeneis naucrates. Lineage (NCBI taxonomy): Eukaryota > Metazoa > Chordata > Actinopteri > Carangiformes > Echeneidae > Echeneis > Echeneis naucrates. The sequence continues at coordinate 26,024,136 of NC_042513.1, forward strand.
AGAGGGGGGAGGAAAGGGGGGAGACAAGACGCAGACAAAGTGAGCAATGCAGCCATTTCAGAAGCTGTACAGTCTGAACTGATGAACTGTGAATCAGTTTACTGACTAATATACTCTGATTAACTACTAATACTTGAGTATTTTTAATTTCTTCTCATAGCTTTCATTATTAGTTTCACAAAACGTGCTACGTTTCTAAACTCTGATGTTCCAACTCAACCATATTAGTAATAATAATAATTCATTAATATAACATGACTAATTAGGACTTTTATTTAACTGTAACACTTTTTTTTTTTTTTACAGATGGGGGCTTTGGAGTGCAGAACTGTTATCTATTTTATGATATTATTTTTTTATTTGATAGCATTTCTTCTGTTAATCAAATAAGTGATCTGAAGACTTCTGTCCACCACCAGTAAAAAAAAACAACATAAATAACAGATTTTAATTTGATCTAATAAATGGATTCTGAATATAGCTGTAATGGAGATGGCTAAAAACGCAATGCTAATCATTTTAAACTTGATTAGGTCTGTTCGGCAGTTCATCTGAGGTTACTGACTAAATGAGCCAATGTTTATTATTTTCTGGAACCCGACACCTTAATATATTTCCGTCAGAAGGAAAAAGCGACGAAGCCTGACGAATTAAAGCTGTTCGGAAACTCAACATGAAAACAAGCTGGGCTAACAGCTAATTCCTCCAAATAAAGAAATCTGTGTTGTGTTTGTAAGGATACAGTATAGTAAACACGATTCCAGCTGGACTGGCATGAGTGCACACCAACTCCCGCTTCGCTTCATACAGCAGAAGGACCGAGTAGCATCTGTCTTCAAATTAATATGCAAACCAACTTTGCTGAGTACCATGTGCTGCCATTGGAGAAAATATATTTATATCAGCTGCAGAGATGTCAAGAAGTCAACTTAAATGTGAATCCTGAAGGTTGTACAGACGCCGTAGAATGAGGGACACGTTTTCTAACTCCATGTTTGTGTATACAGAGATTCTTGGTTCAACGTCGAGCTGATAAAACATTTGAATTGTTCGGGGACTTGAACTTTTGGGCTGTATTCGGTGAAGTTGCAGCCGCAGAAGGCTCAGCTGAAACATTATGGTCATAACGGCGCTCCACCCAGAGGAGGAATTGTTCCGCTAATTCAAGAGTTGGTGGGACAAAGTTATTCTTTTGGGAGACATAATTCTTTGTTTTAAACTCTCTTTGACTTAAACTCTTCATATTCTGCCTTTTTAAGTTTGTATTTTTATTATAAGGCACATTGGACCTTGTAAATTTTGCCCCTATTAGCCGTGAGCTTACAGAAAATGTGTGTTTCAGTACAATAAAGCAACGAGCCCAAAGAGGCCGGAATTCTGTTAGTGGATCTAATCTCACTGTAAACAATCACCTGCTGTGGATTATTTCTCGTTTAAAAACAGCTGGTACAAAGTGTCTTAAAGTAAAAATACAGGAACAACAAAAAATACAAGAAATAATCAATAATTAATCTAGTTCCTGTTCATTTTAGCAGCATGGTTGCCAAGCGACGCACAAATGCTTATCTGGAACATATCGTCGTCGCGTTTTGTTTAGGGCGCATTTTAAAGGCAGGATAGTTAAATGTTGTCAGTTGTTTTCAGTGTTGTGGATTAAAACATGAAAATGAAAATGACACTTTTTCAAATGAATTGAAGAATTAATCTGCCTCAATCCGTATCAAAGCGGCTGACGACAACACAGCCTCTGCTTCTGTGGGGATTAAATTAATCACTGAATGTGTCAGACCATTAGGCCACCCTGAAACCAAACCAGTCTTTCCTTTTTTCTTTTTTTTTTTTATTCGCATCATTTAATTTCCAGACGAATGTTCTTTAGGTCATTCTGGAAGGGAGCGCACACACACAGCCAAAGATTCCCACTGGAGACAAAGTCCCATTAAAATGTAGTAGCAGGAATTTTCTCAATGCATAATCATTATTACCATGAACAGGCAGGCCTATATTTAATGCAGAGGAGAGGGGGAAGGTGCATTTACTCTATTGTGTTTCTGTTTCACTTCCCACTGTGACCATTTTATTCAAAAGTCCATTTCAGCAAATGGATGAGTTTATTATTTCAGTTAAGGGCAATATTCATAACAACCCCTGCAGAAGGAAAGTTGGGCCCTGACAAAGGTTGGAATACATATATTATGCACATGCTGATAAAATGATTGCACGTGATGGAAGAGCTCTCCGTGCACGTGGCCACGTTCACGGCTGCATAATAACAAGTCCTGAGTTTTCCGCTGCAGGAGATATTTATTTCATGAGAAATGTGAAAGACTGCTCTGTATGCACACATTTCGATTTTATTAATCTCTTGTATTCTTTCCTATTGTTTTGCCGGTTGCACAGTTGCCATGCCAACTGGAGTGATAACCGGCAGGGCTGTCCTTCCTGACCACCATTTTAATCCCTGTGAACATACTGCTTCTTTGAAGAAAACTTTTTAATCAGTAGACATGCACTGCTATCCGTCGTGTTAAAGCCACAATAGTCACGAGGGCGTTCTTTACTGGGATTATAGAGACTTTGGTCATTGAGCTGCTACAAAGCCAGTACCTGTTGTGTCGCCATCTTCCTTAATCCTTGAAAAGTACATCTCTGCTAGTTCTACAGCACATTTGTAAATTAACAACATGGAGCATTCATTGCAGCCGAAGACTGGATGCTTGATATGCTGCATTTTAACTGCATTACTGCTGAAGTTTGTCTTTTTTTTTTCACATATTTTCAGATATGAAAATGACCTCTTGTTGCACGAAAGGACCAAAGTGACTTCTCATCCTAAACTTTCAGAGTCACGAATGCGAGTTGAGGAGCTGAAAGATTCAAAGATGTTATCCTCCCATTCTGCTTTACAGATCTCACAGCACAAACCGCAGAATGGGACCTTATCACAGGAAGTCATCGCATCTTTTCAATCCCGCTTCCATTCCTACAGCGCTCATCCCACAGTTTCATCGCCGTAGTTTTGTACAAGATTGCGAGGCCAGGTAAAAACTCCAGCTGTTGTTTCAGGTTATTGGTGATGTTTTTGAAAGTGCATAAACTGGCGTTCAGATTTATTCCGCTCTTGGAAAAGTATAAGGAATAGCAATGCTGTACAGAGTCAGCAAAGTGTGGAAAGCATGCACTCGTGTCAGTGTTGATTTTAGAGATTTGAGAAGATTGTCCTTGTTTCCTGAGCCTGAAGCTAGCGGCTGGTTTCAGCAGCTCCCTTCACATATTAACCCGAGAGCGGGCGACAAAGCATTTCTGTCTCACTTATTGCCAAACCCTGGACAACAACACAGCATTGGTCCGTGAGAAATAAATAGTCAGACTACCAAAGCACATAAAAATTGAATTTAAGATCAGATACATTGAATACGAAAGGGCGTGTAAAACAAACAAAAAGGAGCACTGTGCTTGGTGCAGGATTTATGGCCACCGTACAAACTGATACAACAGAGCAGCTATTCAGAATGAACAGAAATGTATTTTTGGAAACATAAAAACATTCCCAGCAGCCAGTAGAACAGCAATGAAACACCAGCCGTGTGGTCTGTCCTCTGGTTTTTGGTTGTTGACCCCCCCGCTCCCAGAGATCCCCTGTCCCCCGGCGTTCATGTTTATCTGTGGCAATAAGCTCCGCCTACACGTACCTGAGTCCTAATTAAACGCTCTGACACGCGCTCCTTCTTAATGTCTGCTTTAGTGGCAGCTGTCCAAAGCAAACCTAGATCAGTTCTTCAGATGTAAATCACGGTTTCGACCTTGTTGCCGTGTCCCTCTGGTGTGTTTTGTCACCGCAGTGGAGCTGACAGAAAAAGAGCAATCAAGTTCTGAATGCTATCTGATATGAAACAAAAGAAAAAATCCAAAATTGCAACAACTGCCACAGCTCGACATAAACAGCTCATTATGATCAAACGGCATTTCATTTTAAAGACAATGCCTTTGTACTCCACTCCAAAACAGATGTATATGCCAAGAAATGACATAACATTTCCCATTTAATGAAAAGAAAGAGAAGCCTCCTGTGTCATAGAGGAAATGAAGCTCAGTCTGTTTTTGATGTTCATGTATAATACACATCAAAGGATTGTTTGTTTTTAGTTTCTGGCAAATGAAAATGATGCTTTACTGTATATACATGTTTTTACCGATCACTGAACAGTAACATCTATCAAACTTCTCTTATAAAAGACTGCAGTGAAAGTTTCATCAGCACTCATTCAAGTGAAATTCATTTTCAGTTAACGATCAGCGTGCGCTACTTTGGAAATTCCTGCCTTCATGACGGCACAAAATTCAGCGAAGAAGGTGAGGCAGCGTGTCCTGACTGACACTTCAGTGTTCCTGAAGGGCCTTTGCTTGGCACCATTCCTTACTTCTTCACTCCCAACTGGGGACTGTGAGCAGAAAATGGACAAAGACCTTCAAAGCAGAAACGGGGCCATGAACGGAGACGTACAGTCACTGTCCGCTCCTTCGAACTTTCCAGTTTGGTTTGTCTGTATTACCGGGCTGCTTAATCACTTTGGCACAGTTGTTGAGTGTAGCAGATGTCTGTGTGTGTGTGGTGCTATAACTAACAGGCTTTAGCCTATCGAGCATTTAAAGAAAAGTGGAGGGCAAAGTCTCCGTTGGGTCCGCCGTTCCCTTTGGTTGAGTCTGTCATTGAAAACTACGGTGAAAATAATCCAGTTGACCAAGTTCCCAGGACAGAAAATGGGCTAAAACTAAACTGTGCACAAAAACAAACGAGAGAGAAAATAGCTTAAAAAAGAGAGAGCTAATTGAATGGATTTCATTTTACAGGAACTTAACTAATAACATCAGCCACTTATTAAATAACACACTGCAGTTCCAGTTCGTTTGGCCATCACATCCGCCGACAAGGCGTCCAGGACAGTCAGCAGTCTGCTGGATGTCCAAACTAAAGTCATAAAAAGAAGTAAATGCACAAACTAACATCCTCTTCCAGATGTTTGAAAAAAAAAAGAGCATTTCATTTCCTCTCATGTTTAACTGGTGAATGCTTCACTGCTCTGCAGAGGGCAAAGATACCGCCAACTGCAGTGATACTGGGCGAGCAAGAACAGCAGAGAGAGAGACAGACGGGAAAGGCATCTGTTGAATTACTTTGTGTGTCTTTTCCAGGAACCATCCAATAGCTGAGAAGTACATCTGTAACCACAGAAACTGTCTGAAAATAAATAAAATCTGGGCCACAAAGATTAAGAATGAAAACAGAATCACCTCCTTTGACTAAAATCTGACCACAAAACTGACTAAAACTATTCGAGAGCCACCACGCTGACGATCGGGAAGTTTTTACATCCCTACAATCAGTCCAAAGCACATAAAAATGTATTCGTATTTGGGTTCTTTTTTTCGGTCTTGACAGCTAACAAATATGAAAAATATCGAGCACTGCATGTGTGCTGAGTGCCTCACAACATGTGGTGCCAAAGAAAGCCAAAGAAATCCGTTTTCATTATCTCCCTGCATATCCCATCACCTGCTTCCTCCCAGCAGTTGAGAGCGTTTCAGCTGTCCTAGAAAATGTTCTGTGATATTTTTTATTTTTCGTAATACTATTCATGCCTCGGCCCTCCAGTGTGTTGGTGAAAGTAAACAGCGTTGGCTAGTGAACAAAAAGAAAAGGAGGCCGCTGCCAGGCCCATTTCATAAATTAATGATTATATGGATGGGAATTTGACGAGGCTGGAATGGGAGCTGGTATAGGATCATGTTCAAAGCTCTGCTAATTGTCTTTATTTATGACAGCCGGTGATCTCTGGGAGGAATTAATGCATTCTCCACACTGCTGTGATGAGCTCTGGAATCAATGTAGATCAGCCACCAGGCCGGCGGGCTTCATCACGCTACTGCTTCTCGATAGCAAAGGTCTTCAGATATCTTAAAAAGGCTTCCACTGTTCAGCAGGAAGGCGAGAGTGCACAGACAGACGATACTCCGGCTACGTTCTTCATGTAAATGTGAGGTAGTAGCAGCTCCACTGCAGCGCTAACAACAGGGTCCTTAACTCGCAGCACTTTAATGCTGCAACAAACTCCAAACCTGAGACCCGCTCACTCACAAACATTATACCTCACATGCTGAGATGAAAGTGATCTTATTTTATTTGGGACATTCAGCTGCAGAAAACAGCCAGTAAAATTGCTTGTAAAACTGAAAAATTGATAGTGAAAGCAACACGTTCAACAACCGCCCCGAAAACGTGACCGCACACGTGACAGGCTCGATTTGGGATCGGACCGGAGGACGAACCGCGGGCATCTGATTTTCAATTTCTGCGTTTTTTAAACATAATTCTTGTTGACACAACTCAGCTCTGTTATTTGTTTCAGCTCTCTTTTTTATTATAGAAGGGGGCACATCTGTTCCTTTGGCTCTGCTCCCATCTGCACCCTACTGTTTGAAATAAAACCAAATGGATAAACAGTCACAAATCACCACGTAGCTCCATGTTATGCACCCGCCCGCAGTACACCGAAAAACGTCTCCCATCTCCTTCACAAATGAGAACGCAGTGTGACGGTGACCCGGCGCCGCAGCCTCGGGAAGGCTACGAGCTCAGGAAGAGCAGGTGATGACAGCTCCGACACAATCGGACATGCTCACATACAACATGTCCTCGCCGTATCACGTCAGAGCGATGCCTGCCACAGGCCACCGATGTGCCGTGCTCCGCTGCACCGCTCTCAGATGAGGTTACAGATTAGTTTCTATTTATACGTCGGGGGCCTCACAGCCGCCGAATGACCATCAGAGTGGAGTAGATAAGTTACACGGAAACCTCTTCGTGTTTGCAATATTGAGGATCTGTTGCAAACAATTCATTTCACACAGGAAAAATAAATCAAGCTGCTTCTATCTCCCCAGAGAAGATTGGATCAGATTTTTTTTTGCTGTTGTTGTTTTCCAAAACCTCCTTTTCATTTCTAAACTCCTCTCTGATTAAAAAAAAAGAGAAAAAGATTGTGTTATTAGTTTGACTGGTGACTACACATATTGTTGGGTCAAAGCTGCGGTCCAAATTTTGTTTTCAAAGGAACATACCTGACCCTGATACTCCACACAAATGGCTCATTTGGCAAACCGGTGAGCTGTGTTGATACATTCATTACCGTCTGAAACTCGTACAGTTACACACACCGGACTGTTCTTAGTGACGGTCCAGAGAAACTCACAGATAATGAAAAAGCAACAAACGGAGGGTCACCCGGCAGTGTGCACCATTTTCATCTGCTGCTAAATGCACCTCAGTCGTGAAAGTAGGCTGAAGACGGGAGGGGAGGAGATTCGACGTACTGAGAGACAGATGGTGCAACGCTGCTGCAACTCTGCATTGTGTGGAGTTATTCCCAATGTTTTCTGCCTCCGGTTCTGTCAAAGGGGGAGCAAGTCATCAAGGAGAAAGTTGGATTGAAATCTTCCGAGCACGCAAAGATTGAGGTGAGCACACACACACAGCTGAATATATTTTCCTGAATATCACACGTTTTCTTCGGCTTTCCGATGAACACAATGCACCCCGGCCCTTTTCTGTACATGCGTGACACAAAACAATGCGCCATTTGCATCAGGAAGATACAGACCGATTAATTTTCTCCTTTGAATCACAGATTCAGCTCAAAACGAGGCGTTTACCGCGCATAAATATGCAAAATCGCCTTTCTGTCATGTCTATTGTCCATAGACAGATTATGTCCAGGGACATATTACATGTTCAAGTGTTGCTGAACAAACAGTGAATCATGATTATTCTCATCAGGCCAAATAGGAATATACACTGTATATACATGAGTCACCTTTAAGTGTCGAAACGCACCATGTCTAAACACTGTGGTCCAATAAACGGCTGACTCCATTGTGGATTAAAGGGACCGTACAGATATTACACTCTGGCCTTAATTCAAAGCCTCAATCATAATAATCTGGGAATTTGGATTAACATCATGAGTTGAACAGAATGTAAGGGGGACGGCGGCTGATTCTCAATCTGCAAGTGAAGGCACAAAATGAGATAAGTGGAAAAGGTTGCCATAGAAATACGACGTGGCCTCCGGTTTGAATTCCACTGAAAGTCTTTTCTGTGCTGCCGCCTTGGTCCACTTTCCTCAGCAGCCTCAGTGGATGCACTTAAGAACTCATTAAAGCGCGGCCTTTTTGAGAAAGGTCCTTGGCTTTATTCAGGCATCCGCTAAACCTTGACCTGCTCAGGATTTACTGCATCGAGCCCTGACCATGTTTCTGCCCGAGTCCTCCACGCTGGTAAACACACATACAAATCAATAGTGCTGAATCTGCGCTGATCCCACTCATTTTTCCTCACCTGTTTTTTTTTTTTTTTTTTTTATTGTCAGAGGGTTTTTGCAGATTGCCAGGAGGGAGGTCATAACACTTCCTTCACATCCACAAGATGCTCGGTCTGCCTGCTTTGTTAATTCTGCGGGAGCCCTGCTGGGTTCGTTTTATATTTCACCATTTTCTTATTTGTTGATTTCAGAGAGGCACAAAGGAGAGTTCAATGGTAAAACCACCGTCTGCGATTCCTGTCCAGAGGAAAGAAAGCTAATTTTTAAACTAATAAAACAAAGCCACTGCATAAGCCTCCCAATTTTGCCCTTTGAAATATTCAGGAATTTATTGCATATGAGTTTATTTAGCCAGAAAGAAATGATCTTATGTTAAGCACCTAAATCCTGTTTGTTGAGAACAGAAATTAAAAAAGTAAATTATATAAAAAAAAGCCACTGCAGGCAGACGGCGCTCACTCATTATATACATCCTGGTAATCCAGCGGTTTCTACAACGCTGCCCTCTTTGGGTCTGTCCTTGAACGAATTATGCTCTCAGCTCTCAATGAATTGATTTTACTTTGGAAGATCATGATGCTAATTAGACTGAAAGCTGGTTTTCCATCAAAGGCATGTTCAGTTGGCATGTTGTGAGTGGGAACATCGTCATTCATGGAAGGACGTCACAATATCAGACAGCAAAAGTCAAATCTGCTCTTCTTCTGATTTCTCGTGGTGCTGCAGTTCGTCCTCGTCTGAACAAACTGGGACCAGGAAGCTGTTGAGTTGGCGTCCTTCATTAGAAGACGAAGAGTGACGCTCTATTCATTTAGTCTGTTTGGCGGTTTTATAAATAATTTATTTGCGTATTGTGCAGAGTCATGCACTGACCTGAAGTTATTTATTAATTTGTGATTAAATCTATCTGCAGATTCCTGTTATGAGCCTGGACTCTCTTCTTGTAATTTAACTACATGAAAGGCAGAAATATCTTCCGTCCATAAGATGCCTGAGTTGGATGCTGGCAACTGCTCACAGTTAAGACAAAGTTTGGTATTCAAAGTCTAAAACTAATTTCCTCCTTCTGTACAGCGACTGAATTTGTACATTTAATTTGATTTCGGTTCAAAGTCACACATAACTGAGGCTGCAGCTGCTGAGAGTGACGGGCAGGTGAATGTTCGTCTGCCACAACCTGGCATGAACCAAAGCTGCACCTCCTCACACAGCCAGCCGCACTCTCATTTACTGGAAGTTTGTTTTGGATTTGTTTTGGAAGTTAGATGGAGTCGGGCGCCGCCAAGATGGTGACGGGCGAGCAGAGGCCACCTCAACTTCATTTACAGACTGTTGCTCTCCAAAAACACGGAGCTACATCTCCGAAGATAAGGTAACTTTGACAGAAGCCTTTGTACGTTGAAAGCGAAAACAGAGTGCGAGGAAGAAAGAGAAAGAGGAAGGAAACAAACTCAACATCACCTTTTCTGTGTAATCAGCAGATAAATGATGAGTGAAATAGTTCAAATACAGAGCAGAATAGAGCTGTTCTTTGAAATAGAACATACATCAGTACAAGATCTATTATTTGTATCTATCAAGTTATTTGTGAATTTTCTTGACATGTTAAGATTGATGGATTAATGAGACAAATAGTAAATATAAAAAATAACAAATATGACATAAGTTGTTGTTGTTGATTGTTGATAATCTTGGTTTTTAGGTTGAAAGCTGAGGCGGATGATTTAATAAGATGGAGCTTCAGTTTAGTCACACACTAAATCTGCATTTGGTTTTGCTGTCTGCTTTGATATTCAGATTTTAGATATTTTATATAGATTCGTTGCGAGTCCGATGCTTCAAGTTTTGATAAGAGCCATAATAAAAAAAAGTATTTCTTTATTTCCCAGTCAGTACCAGTAAGAATGAGGATATTAAAAGTGTGCTGTGCTGCCCACAGATCTCAGATACGATGTTGGGAATATTGTGTCTCCTCCAGCTGTGAAATTACTGTAACACACAGTATATTGCCGAATCTCCCGTTTTGCAGACATCTCTGTGCTGATCAGAGTTGGCAGCTCCAATAGATCACCATCACACTGAATAGAGTGGTGTGCTTGTCGCTGGCTTGCAGGGCGCCCTGTGCAGGGCATGCCAGGTTCAGCTCAAGTCAATAAGCATCAGTGAGACGGACAGGAAGCCTGGAGGCCCCCTGTGGGTTAGTCGGTTTAAAGGTGCATTAAGAACCGTTTTAAAACTCCTCCCTCCAATAATTCATGAGGTCAGTGAGCACTCACCTCACATGTTTGGTCCATAATGTAAATTACAGTGTGTTATCTTAACACAAGCATTCAGCCGTTCTCGATCCATTTTACATTATTTTCTGTGGCCGTGCTTCCACTAATCCCCCTCGGACACAGATCTGCCATATAAGCCCAATATAGTTGATGGATGTTTGGACAATGACATAGTCTTCTCCTCCGAAGGTCTGAGAACGGAGCTTAGAACGACTCGGCTTATCCTCCTGACGCCGGAGCTTTTCATTTGGCATGTTGGTGGGACCTGTAGGCTATTTTTGATGACGGACAGAAGCATCAACGAATGAGGCTCAAAGGATAAATTAAGATTAAGCATAATGGAGATAAGAGCCCAAACTGTGATGACCTGGTCTGTTGCTGCAGGATCTTAGGAGGCCATAGATCAATATAAAATTTTAAGTACACTAATCTAATTAATGTGTGATCGAACTTCTTATTTTCTTGGAGTCCCAACCGCCCCAGAACGCATTCCCAAATTCAAATACCTGGTAGGAGATCTAATGGGCGCAGAGCTTGGCTTGCTATTCCTATTCTGAGCCACAGCACGAGAAAAGCTCTGCGCCCATTGCACAATATGACAGGTGTGTGTTGACAGTGTGCGGCAATATCGCTCAGCGTGCACACAATATCACACACGCTGAAGTCCCCGAGGGAGCCGGAGCTTAGCGAGCCCTCTGCAAGACCGAAGCAACATGGCGAGGTATTATCCTCACGCCGCTACGCTCCTCGATCAAGGGTCTCAAATGACAGGTCAGGAAGAAAGAGCCAGAGCACCTGGAGAAAAAGAACCTTCTAATTTCTGAAGAAAGTCTCTAATAAAGACATAAAACTGAACAACAAGAAGGCATCTATTGTGCAATTCACTTTCTCAGGTCCTGGCTGTGTGATTGAGACCCAATTACAGTTTAAGTCATGTAAAGCTGACGCAATCCGACTTTCATTACACAGACGAGACAGAAAGAGCGAAAAGAAAGAAAGAACTGTTTGTGCTGCAGGTGAGATTTAACACGAAGGAAGACAAAGACAAAACGGGTGAACAGCTTTGCATTCACGAGCTATTCAGTCAGAAAAATCTAACCGGGAGAAGACACAAACAGTAAAAATGATCAATGTCAAAAAGGACTGAGCAAATCTGAAGGATTCTTCCAAAAAAGGCTGCCGGTCATCTGCTGCTACTGTCAGATCACAACACACAAACGCAACACAACACCTGAGAGAAGAGCCCAGAGCGCACTCTGTGAAAGCGTGCAAAAACACAAACACCAGCACGGTTATTAAAGATCCATGAGTGGAAAAGAACAGGTGGGGTTCTTTCTCTGAGCGAGTCGGCCTAAAGAACCAAACATGAAAGTTCTGTGGAATCAGCAGATATCATGTTTGGAGGTCACAGCCTGTTTTCAAACGTCAGATAAATGACGTCGACTCCCTGATTCCTCCTTTAATTTAAAACCCATTTCCTCAGATGTTAAATGTGCGGAGGGGGCAAAATCGATGCTCTTCTAACTTTGGAGTGAGAGCAAAAACAAACAGTCTGCACTCGAACGCAAACAAGGATCAAATTATTGCTGTCGTTTCTTTTTTTAAATCTTGGAATTAAAGTAAAAGTCGCCCAGAGCAGATCCAATCCACCATCCGGACATGAGCTACGTTAGTGTCGTGAATTTTTGTATTCATTGAGTTTTCAGGCGGAAACGGCGGATCTTTCTTTCTTTTACATTAAAAAGAAGGTCAGTTTGTGAAATGACGTTTCGAAATAACAAACTTAACCCTTAGTTGGTGAAAATTTGGCTGAGATTGTAAATTGAAATGAAAAATTTTGGCGTATCAGTCTGAAGACGCTACAAAACATTCCAGCACATCGATTCTCCATCAGTCCGCTGCCCTTTTTGCCCTTGATGCCCTTTTCAGACTCAAATACCAAGGTAGCATTTCAAACAGCGCTTCACACACACAGCTGGGTATTTGATCAGATATCGTGCAAATATGCAACAAGTGAACGTGAAATGTTTCCTTCGGATGGGAAATGCGCAGCGAGCGAGACAAGAGGCAGAAATAGGTTGAGTGTTCTCATCTTATCGAACGTTCTGAAAGTGGAGAAGGAAATAGTTTTGCTTAAAATAGAACATTTTGGTGAAGTCCTATCTGATATTTCAAAAACTGTTTTGAGTTTCGAGTTGCACTTTATCTTTTCCATGTATTTTGCAGACCGCAGTGGATCTGATCTGATCTGATCTACATGTATTACATTTCTTTCCCATAAATGTCCGTCGGCTCAGAACCACTTCAGCATTTAACAGAGAAACGCACTTTAAAGATTATGGTGTATATATAATTTTTTTTTTTTTTTTTTTTTTACAGTATCGATCAGTCAAAGGAGACGGGAAAGAATGAAACAGAGATCTGACGCTGATTCTGGAACGAAGTTACAGCTCTGTCTGAGTCCAAATCCCAGTTTTCGCTGCCTTCTGATGGGAAGAGAACTCTTTGTCCTTTCTGTCTCTTTAAATAAAATACAATCACAAGTCTAAAACGTTACGTAACAGCAACAGCACATTTGATATGCCAAAATGATGAATGTCACTTCATTATATCTTTGGATTGGAAGGGATGCTCAGCCCAGGTAGGCCTTTTCCCACAGGCATCAAGGAGCCGGAGAATTTGAATTATGTGCATATATATTATCATAAACCATCACCACTTAAATGAATAAATATACCATTTCCTGCATGCACTTCGGTTAGGAACACATGAAAATGGAAAAAAGAATGGGAACCAATGCTGAAAGAATGACATTTGTAGCATTTATTCACACTCCTTCATGCCAGATGCAGAAAATCTGATGAAAAATGAATGAACCTGATGATGCATATTTCACAATGACTATTAAATTTGGTTAAGGAGAGCATTAGAAGCTCTTTGGTTCGTGGGATTTCTAGACAGGGAATTCAGCATTTTAAAAAATTACTAGACTGTGGCCAATTTTATCACCAGAAACACGTTCGCTTTCCTCTGGAGTCTGAAAAGAAAGAAAAGCATTTCCTCTGAATAATCTGCCAGAGAGGCTCCTTTCACTTTAGGACATTCCGCTGTGTTGTAGATTTAATCTCAATTGGATGAAATCAAATGATTGGCTGTGATCTTAAAAGGCATCTGACGACGATCTGACTCTTTAGGATCTGACACGTGACAACCTGCTTAGAGTTTGTCAAAAAGCAATTATGAGGAGAAAATGACCGGGTCTGATGGGACAGAACCTCGATAATGTCATCCATCAGCAGAACACAGAAATGGTCGAACAAAACCTCCAGAGTGCGTGCAACCTGAGACTGAGGCGGCATCACAACAGCCTGAAGCACACGGCCAGGACGACGCTGGAGCAGCTCAGGCTCAAACCCTCACAGAGCAGACGCTTCCCGTTCAGCGTGATGGAGCGTTTGCGGATCTGCCACCTGCACAATCCCAGCTGTGAGCCCCTGTGGAGACTGGAAGCTGTGATTACCGCCATGTAATGAGAGCCGAATGAACGGCCGGGGAATGAGCCATTTCTGTTTCTGATAATTCATTTTGTCAACGCAGGTTAGAGGCCAACTGGACGGAGATGAATGGGAGGGAAAATGTCAATAAAGGGTGTGAATATGGTCTGAAGTCCACTGTGAGCAGAAAGATTAGTCTCCGTCCAGCAGAACTGCCGTGTGGCCCAAAACACAAAGACAGAGCGAACAAAACATCCAGCAGCTAGAAAATGTTTTCAGTCTGCTTTCACCTCCGACGCCGCCGCAATTTCTTCTCAGTCAAAATATGAAAATGTGCAGCTCAGAGCCAGGAGGTCGACAGAGCACACGATCATTGGTGGAGCGGGAATCAAACCCATGACCCTTTGGGTGGTTGGGTGCTGTCTGTCTCTCGCTGCTTCAGTTGAGTTTCCACCTCAGCAGTTTAGATGTGACGCTGTCGCGGGATTACAACTCAGCCTGAAAGCCTTTTAATTACGTCCCAGACTCGGTAATGAAAAAGACAAGATTAAAGGTATTCATTATGTTCTGCAGACACGTGCTGCGGAGATGGTGAGATTCAGATCATGTGCAGGTGTGATTTAAAGACAATGTGTGTTTGTGTTAAAGCAACAAAAGAGAGTGCAATTGAATTTGATCGGACGTCAAATGAACAGTTTCGTATTGACGTCTGGCCGCCGATGGGAGTTAGAGCATTGCCAAATTAAAGCACTGAAGGAAAATCTATCAATTTTTCAGCGCTCTGTCTTGGATTTTTCTTTGACTTTGCATCTGGTCAGGGTTTTGTTTATACTTCCTCGCTCTGAGCAGCCTTTACTGATTCACTGCTGCACTTCAAATACAAAACAAGCTTACAGCTGATGGGTCATTGCTGTTACTGAATTCTCCTGACAGATATCATTAAATGGGTTTGAGCAGAACAACTGCTGCTGTTTGCTTTGCAGGTGTGAGGGCCGGATTACTGCACACAGTTTGGTAATGGCTAAAGTTAGCGTCGGGCCAGACAGCAGTGACGGCCCCGGTGGTCGGCGGCCGGTTGCTCCCAGTTGCCTTTCAAGCCACGTGATTGGAGGTCGGACTAAACACAAGCTGGCTCGTCAGCAGCTGCAGTTTCAGCTTCCCCGAGCTAAAAGCTGAACCAACTGCAGGCTGTGAGTTCACCTCAGCAGCACATTCTGGGCACTTTTTGTGCTTTGCTGAGCAGAATGCATCTCAAGATGATCTGTTTGTGATGGTGACCCTAAAAATGGAAATAACATCGCTGTTATATTCCAAATAAACTGCTTTCTTTCTATCACACAGCTCCACATGATGCTCCACTCAAAGTAAAATGTTTCAGATTGAGGCAGTTTTCATTTTCCACGTTATTTAAATAGCAAACACAGGTGCACCCACGTTGGTCTTAATGAGATTAACTCAGAATCAGAGATGAAAAACATGGTCTGAAGTTATTGTTATCCTCAGACGAATTATCGAGATAGTCAAAGTGACTGGACGGACGTGGAAAAGTAAACATCAGCACCAAATTATAGTTCAGTCTATCCAAGAGTTAAACGGAGAGATGCTGTCATTTTCAGCAAACCTACAGATACATCTGTGAAAGCTGATCAGCCTCATGACTCATTTTAATCAGGACGTTCTGTTTGAAGGGGACGAGCACTGGCGACCCTGCTGACGTCTGTCCACCCTCCTTTTTATTTTGCTGATCTATTATTCTGTTTTTAAACAATAAATAGTCCCACATCTGCGAAATGTTCAGTCTTTTCTGTAATTTCTTGGTTTTGCTCCGTCTTTGCTCCATCTGCGAATCTGGAAACACTGTGTGTCAGTTTTAAGCATCTGCGTGAAATGCAAGCGGACAATGTCGTCGATCATTCAATTATTCCAGTAATTCCAGCGCTGCACTGTATAACGAACACTGAGCAGTGAGAAGGGGGTTAATGCTCTGCTTTAAATCATCCTCAGCGTCAGGAAATTGTCCTCTCTGACATCACAGGCGATAACCTGAAATGTTAGATCTTCAGTGAGACACAACTCCAGACACGACTCAGCGAAAAAGAAAAAGTACGACGAGCAAAACTTTCAGGTACCGTCCCCGACTTTGGCAGGAAATTACCAAAACCTTCAAAATACATTAGAGAAATGGATTAAACCCTGAAATACTTCATCAGTCTCACCTGTCTAATGTTCACAGCAGAAAATGGCTCAAAGTCCACCTCAGACCAGAAAGGAAGCTCAGCCCACCAAATTAAAATCCTGAAGGTGAGCCTGTTAACTTAAAGAACAGCGTCTTCCTTTGAAAAAGACAATTACCATTTCCCAGCTACTCTACGGGCTATAATGGAGGATCTCAGTTGACATTAAGAACTCAAAGCTGGCTGGGATTACTTTGGGTTTGATTAATGGACATTAATATGCTCAGTGGAAAGAGTAGTGGATAAATCAGGCTGATTATACCTCCATGAGCAGGTCCCATATTTTACTGAAAATCTCAGGATTAGTGCACATTATTACACTTTCCAACAGTTTGGCTCTCCAATTTCGCTGACAGAAATATAGCTTTCTTTAATGCAGCAGCACTACATCAGTCATCAACACAATAGACAGCACAGGCTGAAATGATTTGTAGTACGATCTCTGGTGTTCACGCTTAGATGAAAGTTTCTGCAAACGGCTGCCTTCATCTCCCAATAGTTCTGATGTTCTTCAATATTTTATAGACATTTGAACACACTACATTCAATATGGATGAAAAGTGAAGACAATTTTTTAAAGGAGGTATCCTGATGTTTCTAATGCAAAGGTTTAGGATAAAAAAAAAAAAAGGTTGAGGTTGGCCAAATAAAAAAAAAGACGTCTTAAGGTACAAAATGCTTTAATTATGATGAAACCAGTTAGAGGCTCACACGTCAGGATGAGTTACAGTCACCGTAACGGTGGAGCGATCTTCACCTCAAGGCTGCGTGGTGCAGTCGAGTGTTGCTCAGTGTTGCCTGCTCATTTGTGTAGTTTGCCCAAAGTA
This sequence comes from Echeneis naucrates, assembly GCF_900963305.1. Taxonomy (NCBI): domain Eukaryota; kingdom Metazoa; phylum Chordata; class Actinopteri; order Carangiformes; family Echeneidae; genus Echeneis; species Echeneis naucrates. The sequence goes on from NC_042513.1 coordinate 26,041,345, forward strand.
AGAAAGTCTGCAACAGATATAGAAAATCATTCTTGTTGACGCACAATCAAGTGTTGAAGCCTGCAGGAGAATCCAAACAGCCTCTTAAATAGCAGCAAGGTTTGTTTTTGTACTGTCTTTTGATATATAAAGCAAAAACATTAGAAGTTAAACAGCTGGACATGTATTTAGACTGAAGTATCTGATCCGTTCAGCTCGACATTAATAAAGAAGCAAAAGGGCAGCTGTTAATTAAACCCCCCTCCAGCAGTGAGACAAGCAAGTCAAAGAAAAGTTGTTCAGGCCTTCCAGACTAAACTGAGTAACAACATGATAACTCTGAAGTCTGAAGCTTTTTTTTTCTGTTCTTCCAAAGTTCGGTTCTCGTCTCAGAGGCTGCTGCTGAACCTCCGAGACTAAACTGACAGACCGACATTCAGTTTGAGCAGCTGCTCATTCCTGACCGGCCACCTACAACCTGGACGAGCTGGTGCCCAACCTGTGATGACTTTTAGAAAGCTGCAATTTACTATTTATTTATTTAGCCAGGTATGTCTTTAAGGACGCGTGATGTGCAGCAGTGCTGAGATTGGCATGCTGCGATCTGGACCAGGTTTAGTGAAGTTTGGAAAACATGTTGAGAACACTCTTCCCTTTCCACTTCTTCACAAACAGACGGGTTCTGCTCGGCCACCACAGGATTCCTGTTTGACAGATGTAGAGAGTATTCATATACAGGGGGAAAAATTATATATGGGTTGAGGTGGTGTGATTCACAAGTGAGACTTCACAGGATATCACAGCTGCTTGTGTGAGACTGCAGTTAGAAATACATGTTGGGACGAGCCTGTCGTTCAGTCTCTTCTCTTTCTGAATTGAATTCTGAATTCTCAGACTTCAGCCTGAAAACCGCAGCAGGTTCATGTTTATTTTCCTTTTTAAAACTTTGCTGTGTTACAGTCGGATGTTTTCACTATGTCTTAGATGTGTATGTTTGTTAGAGTCAGAAATTAATTTTGTTGTTTTAGAGGTCAAACAGTGCAGACAGTAGGACAGCTAATGTGAAGAAATGTCATTAAAATTCCATCCTTTTGATTCACAGAAGTCCACCAAGAATATTAAAATTTCAACATCCATTCTCATTTCAAAAACATTTCAGGAGCCCAGGCAGCCAGTCAGAAAAGGTATGTGGTTGGATGTCACAGTACAACTTCATTCTCAGCAGTTGAATCTACTGTTTGTAGTAACTCGTGATAATGAAATGAAGAGAAAAAAAAAACTTTGTCTTCGTTGTTTCAAACTAAATCAAATACAGCATGCAGACTCAGAACTATTTCAATCGACCCACCAGAATTCAAACAGTCTGCTTTTGGTCATCCATCTCACCGGCTTAATTGGCCAATAAAGAAACATGAATTGTACGTTTTCAGTGGCCCTTCTGCCGACGTGTCGTTACCACTGAAGTCAGCCTGCTTCATGGAGAGAGAGGTTCAAAATGGAGCTGCATCACAGGGCATATGAAAGCAGCAGGCAGGTGACAAAACAGGTTTGTGATCAAGAAGGAGCCGGTTTGGTATGTGGGGGGGGGATTTGGCCTGAGAGAGGGAATGAGTAATGCTCTCAGAACTCTTACTGTAGGCGCCGGCTGTTCAGCTCCTGGTGTGGACTCCTACTGTACCAGCACCTGAATGAATGATCCGGCAGGCTGTGCCCCAGAAATACACTTACATGCTGCTGCCTCTGGTGGCCTCATGACACAGCCCAAATGAGGCACTCCCTGATCACGCACTCAACAGAGAGGGGTGCCACATTCCATTAATGTTGAACGGAATGATATTTCATTGTTTATTCTGGTTTGGAGGTTTGTGGCAACAGCTGTATGGAGGGCGATTAGTGCCAATTTCATTTAAGGGGATGTCTATCATTTATTTCTGAATTTATGTTAAGTTACTAATTGGACCTCAGGACACTACAGTTTGTAAATGGTTTGCCCAGGGGAGGGGCTAAGGCTCTTTAAGGGGGAGTTCTGCTCTTGGAGGGAGCTGCCAGTGTAAGCCGTTTGAAACCTTTCCTGTAAATATATATATATTTTTTTGTTTTCTCTGTTCTTCACTGTAAATATTTTTGCCACTTTGTCACTGTGGTCTGAGAACCTGGTGAGAATAAAAATCACCACACTGAAGTTTTGTCGTCTGAGCCATCACTGGTCCCTCTTCACAAACAAACAAGCGACAGTCATATGTAAAAAAACATTTTCCATTGACGCCAATGATCATATCTGACCGGATATAAAACATTCATGCAGCACTTCAGGCTCCAGAAAAATTGTGGTTGTACTGGAACATTAAACGAAACTAACAGCAACTAAAAGCGTCAGTCACAAAGTGTTTTCTTTACTAATGTCCAACCAAAATTATGATGTTTTCTAAAAGTGATTTTGCTTCAATCTGTCAGTAAATGCAGCATTGCATCACTTAGTAAATTCAGTTTCCTTGAAAATATATTGAAATATCCTTTAAATATTCCAAACAGGATAAAACAAATAGAAGTAGAGTGTAATCAGAATTAAACTGATTCCTGAGTTACGGTAGTTCAAGAGTGAAATGGTAATATGAGTACTTATGAAGTATCTCAGCCTCCCATGTGGCCCTGCCTTTAATAATACCAGGCTTAAATTACTAAATTATAATAGAAGCTGATGAACAGTAATTGAGTGATAATGTGAATTTTAATGACTTCGTACTGTAAATGGACCTGAGTTTACTTATCACAGTTATTCTGAAGACATCAACACTCAGTTTAAGCTCAGACAATAACACTTGAATCCGTAATCTGAAATATTAATGCCCTCATTAAAATTGAATGCAAATCAGTTAAGCTGGGGGGGGGTGGGGGGGGGGTGTTCCTCAGAATATGCTAAACATCAGGTGTGTTGGAAACAAGGCGACAGACACGGCTGAGCTACAATGATTCAGTTTTTCTGTCTTTGCTGCTTCATTCTGCCCTGAAACTGTTTAATAACACTGAAATAACATTCATTTCATGGCTGCGTCAGAAAAAAAGTGTCATGTCAAGCAAAGCCTTAATTATTTACATCTAAAATCACAGCATTGACAACAATCACTCCAACTCAGCAGGAGCTGTTCACGGCGTTCTCTCAGTCCTAAAGTTCTAACCGCAGCAGAGAGTTTCATTCAAAGGCACTTTAGAAATAACGATCATACTTTAACACACCAAATATTGTGGCGACATTAGCGAAGCCCTGAGCTACAGAATCAGCATCGGCACGACGAAAAAGAAGTCAATGTTCCTCCTTTAATTAAAGCTGAAGTCAGCCTGGGTTCTCACATACAGACGGATTAAAAAAAAAAAAATAAATAAAAACATAAAGCCTAAACTGACTGAAGAAAGTGAAGACGTTTTATATGAAAATAAAATAACCAGTCCAGAGCTTTTTTTGTCGCTGGTGCTCAACAGGCTCACACGAAGAATCGCAGCTATATGGCTGTTTGGAAGATGAAAGTGTCCAGCTGGAGCGAGGTGACCCACCGGAATCATCACAGGGGCTTTCAACGCTGGTTTGAAACCCCTGCCCCGGTCAATACACCCTCATCTGCCCCTAAGAATCCTTTAATCTTCAGTCACCGTAAATCTGCCTCCCTGTGAGGCGGCTCACTGGAAAAAACACAGTGACGTGATTTCCCGGCCGGGGGAATCAGGTAAATGTGTTCATGACTCATATGAGGCTTCCTGCAGGATCAAAGAGGGCAGAGGTTCTGGGTAATTAAATGTGCGAAATGAAACTTTAATTGAATGAGCGACCCACTACCTCCGATTCTTGTTTAATTGTATGAAGAGAAGCAGATAATAATAATAATAAAAAAAAATTTAATTCATTTCCCTCCTTTGGGGGAAGCTGTTGATTGGTGGGGAGGGTGGTTGTAATTATGGCGCTGCACAAATTGATCACTTAACAATAAACGTTAAATAACAATCAAAGTGGAAGTCTTTGTATTGACTCAATTAAAGAGGGAACTTGGGATTGACTGATTACAACAAAGAGATGCAGTTTAAAAGACATCGTATCCATTAGACGACTGAAATTTATATCAACTAATGAACAAAAGAACACATTTGTAATAATTTTGCATCATTAAATGCATTCATAGTGTTTAACGTGCAAACTGACAAATGTTTTCTCTTATTTACAGTCCAACAAATCGTTGCCGTTTCTGCGTTTCTCACCTTTTAATTTATTTGCTTGAAATTGCTCACAGTCATTTCCGGTATCTTGTATTAGTTTTGTATTAATTTTTTCATATAAGGACTGAAATTATCTGACAGCTGAATGTGAGCAGAGCGCAAATGTTATATTTTAAATTATATTCTTCATTTTATCTGTCAAGGTCCGATCTTCAGAGTGAGCGACAGGATCTGAAATTTAAACTTGAACGACATGAAAAGATGTGAAACATCTAGTTATGAAACCTTCATGATGTTACATGAAACAACAAAACAACTTCTGTCTGATCAGTCCTCGGACAGCATGTAAAACTTGTATTTTTTTTTTAAGTAAATATATCCACTTGAATAATTATTTACAACAATTATTTCCATTGTTGCAGGATGATTACCACATTTACAAAGAGCAGTGTGAAGCACGTTCTGATTAGGAGCTTTGGAGCTGTATTTATCTTCAGACCTTGTGTCTGGCTGCAGAATCAGGTTGAAGCGATCAAATGCTTTTTTAAATTATTTTAATCACGACGTCCTTCAAATTTCATGACTCCTGCTCGTGTTTTAACTCACCACCTGCAGAAATCTGTGGCTCTGCAGCCAATTTCATCTCCATTCAAAATTTAAGACAAACTGGAGTCAGGCAGATGGTACTTCAACCTTATACCAATCTGGATTTAATTCTCAAATTGGTATTTTTGCCTTATTGCTCTACGAGGGAATGTCCAGACCGTTTGGACTCACCTACAGACCTCACAGCTAAATCCAGGAAGATCTAAATCTGTTGCCAAGTCTTTACTGACAAGCCTGGGCAAAATAAATGAGTGTAATTAACTTGGGCAGCAGCTCTCTGCCCTAATTGATCAACATCCAGGCACCTGAACATGTCTGCTTCCAGAAGAGCTGATGTATTAAGAGCCCCACGGCGCAGCGATAACCGCGTCCTGGTCCTGGTCCTGGTTTTTCAGGCATCTTAAAACTTAAGGAGCAGCTGGCCCCGTGTGAGCCGGGGAGCCGGTCACCTTGGCAGGTGGACAGAAGCGCAGCCCTAACCCCCCCGCTCCACTTCAACCATTGTTTTGAGCTCCGAGATGAACGAGCACTGTCACCGTTCTGCACACAGCGAGGGGGAAATGAGAGCAGAACCTCAAAGAAACACTGACAGCACAACCGTCAGAACCCCTGAGCACCCCGGATAACATTTCGTTTTCATTCCCCCAATTCGTCATCGCGAGCTAACTCAAAGTGGCAGGAAAAAAGTCCACCATTACTCTTAAATATGTGCGCGTGGTGATTTACAGCGCGGCCTGCGCGTTCTCTTCGGACTGCATCATAAAGACTCCAGCAGATACTGTTCACTGTGTGTCAGGCACTCAGCTGACTGGTTGTATATGAACTCAAACAAACAGACGACGCCGGCTTGTCAGCTGGAATTGTTCTAATTAAATCTCTATTCTGCTGTCAATATTTGCCCAATGACTGAACCAATAATAACTGTCTTCACAATACATGTCTTAGCTGGGATGTTCTGCAGGAGCCCTCCAGACTCAGTAAAAAAAAGCTGCTTTAATACGGATGAAGACGAAGTCTGTGGGTGAGTATCGATCGCTGTATTTTATGTATAACAGCAGAGCAAACTCAGCAGGAAGGCAGCAGCCAAAAAAAGGAAAGGGCAGTCCTTCTGTTGATTGCATTAACAATGACAAACATGCTTCTCGCTTGATTTCCTCTGGGCTCCTGGACATCCATTACAAGAAAGATGTACACCGGTCTGTGTGTCTGCCTCTGTCGTTGTTCAGAGATGGTGGAGATGCTTTAAAGGATTTTCTCTCCTGCCTCTCACAGAATAACGTGAACATTTTTATTCCTCCCCATGCTGCCTCCCTCTAATCCTGCCATGGAAGTGGCTCACATTACAGCATTCTTCACTTTAATGCACTTTAATAGCATTAATATCTCCTTTTGCCTCTTCAGCTGCAATAGACACCCCTTACATCTTAAGAAAGCAGCTTAAGAGCAATTGACAATTTGGCTAGTGTACCAAATCAGAGACGCACCTCCGGTGAAAAGCAGAATATCTCATTGTAAAGGAGTAATCTGCTTTCTTCTTCTCCTTCTTCTTCTCTTTAAATGCACTGGCACTGGCGAGGCACAGCGTAGCTCTTGGTGTACCGTAAACAGACACTGGAGGAACTCAGACGGGGAACAGCCAGCTCCCTGTAGTCCTTCCTACTCACTCACGCCGTGTGGAGGAGGCCTGCAGATACAGGAAGAACACGAGTCCTCGCCACCTTCTGTGCCACTCATGTCGCCACCGCAGTGACAGCCAAGGTCAGCTCGGCTCCTGCATGAGGATAAGACTCTCACGAACCACCGAGCCGCTCCTCCATGGAAAGAGAATCCTGCCCGTGAATTATTCAGCAGGTAGCCCCCACCCTAAATAACAGCCGGCAAGCATTGTTTGACATCCCAGATGAATAATTAAGGAATGACCTTTTGTTCCTGTTAGAGGTGATGGGTTGATAGCGCCACACTTTGTGGCCAAGGATGTTAGACGACATGAAGGTGCTTTGTGGAGGAACGAGACATTTTCTGTATTAAAATCAGCCACGCTCATATGCAGCAGTGCTAAGAAAAGACTCACGGGACACATCAGTACACGAAGACACAGAAGCTGTTTCTGTTGATTGTTCCTAAAGTACAGCCTGGAGCCATTCTTTGTCACGACTCCCATGTTCTCCGAAGAATTGTACTGTAGTGCGTCCCTGACACATCAGAGCATTTTTTTCATCATGCCAGTCAAGAGCTGCTTGTCGGCTCTGTGGATCAGAAATGATGTATTAACACCAAGCCAATCCCAGCTCAGCTGCCGTCGTCCAGTTTGCCGCCGTTTCAGTGAATTATGGCCCATTTCCTCGTGTTGTGTTTCAATGAGGTAATGAATCACGGAGCCTTGTGTGGCACCAAATCTATACAGCATATCCAAAATATAAACCTTCACGAAAATGTTGATAAATGACTCTTTTCATTAAGGTTATATATGGAGTGCCGTGCAGCCCTTAACGAAGGAGGACCTGTTGCAAAGAACGCAGCGGGGAGGATTCCATATCTCTCTACTTGTCAACACAAACTATAAAAACACAAAACCGTCTTTCCACGTCCTGTCTGTGTATTCAGAGGCTGATTCATCGCTCTCCTCACTGCTGTGCTCTGTGACTCCTTCTGGGAGTTTTTGAGTCAGTCTCACTCACATTTTCTCGCAGCCATAAACACTCACTGACAAGCCAAAGGTGTGTCAGTCCACGGCCAGATTCTGATTACACACACAGACACACACAACACACTGGCCTGCTTAATGCAACGGATAAGACTTGCCTTCAACAGAATTGAGGAGCTTGTGTTATATTTTTTCACAAAAAGAAACAAATAATAAATCACACTTGACTTCAAAGTTTTAACTGACTATCTGGAAAACTTCTCACTGACATGAACCCAAACAGCTTCACCTGCCTGCTGTGTCTCTGTGCCGGTCCGACCCGACGAGCCCATTAACAGCATTCATAAACAAACTAATCAAGAGAATGCATACAAATAACGCCCATGCGATAATTAATCACAATTACTCGTGACAACTCATCTCCAGGCTAGAAAACTTGCTGGTGTCAAGGCTTGATACACAGGTCAGCCAGGTTTTCAGCTTGATGCAGAAAAGATTCTTTTGGCAAAGCTGCTGATTGAACTTTGGCTCTTCTTTAAAACGCTGACAGCCTCCATCTTTCATTTTCTGCCTGAAGTTACCAAAGTAACATTCGGTCAAAGTGGAAGTGACACGTTTGAGCCTCGAACACAGAAACGCTCACCTCGCCTCTCAAAAGTAGATATAAAGTCAACTGTTGTTCGATATGTGGAGCACATAAATCAGTTTTAATTCGCTGATGTTTTATTCATTTAAACTGTAGTACCAACCACTTCAAAGTTGATGTTTATTCTTCTCACAGATGTTGCTGCCGGAGCTACAACTAGCTGATTATGCGTGGCGCAGCCCGAGGGTAGCCAGATCATCAGGTCAAGTATTCCCCGAATCTCCTTCTTTCACTCTTCATTAAGTTAACTTTTTTCTTTATTTTGTCTCCTTTCTTCTAAACTCCGCTTAATGCCCACGTCTGAAAACGGTCCACGACATCTTCAGGCCAAGTGACTTCGCCTGTGATTTGGTACATTGTGATGTGAATACATTGAAGGTTCAGCTTAGGATGCGTTTTAAGTTGTTGTGATTAGTATTTCGTTGGACATAAAAAAAGGGAAAGAAATAGAAAACTGGAACGGAAGCTGGTCTCTGGTGCGCGACTGGAAGATGTGTCAGGACAGCAAGTGTCGTTATTTGTTAATGTTGTTTACGAGTTTATAACTGACACAGTGTTCGAGGTTGTTTTATATTGTGTAAAAAAACACGGACTTGTTAATGATGTAAAAAGGGTTCTTAGATGCCCTCAATGAAAACCCGCTCATCACACAACTTAAAGAATGAAATGACATCAAATTATCGTTAACGAGCTCAGTGAATGTGACAGATGACATCCTGGACCTTCATAGTTTTATCAGTGGACAGGAGGAAGTCCTTAAATCCTGGAATACCCCAGAACGAGCCAAGAGCATCACGGCCCCTCACAAAACTAGCTGGGCCAACAGTGTTTTCTTATCGGCGGCCTTTAAGTGAGTTTATTTCTGCTTTAAAGTTGGTGCTCTTCGCTGAGAGTCTCTGGGGATTCTCTTATTCGGAGTCAGCTGAGGAAGTTCAGCTTCTGGCTTCATTACTCAGCCCCAAAGCACGCTGCTGGAAGAACACCTAGTTTGTTTTTGGTCACATGTTGGATGTTGAATAATGCATTGTTCATAATGATGTCAGAGATTATCCCTCCTTCTCAGGATTTTTGTTGTGTTGTGTCTCTGCTGTGAGGTGGGGCTCCTGATTCGCTCAGAGCAGAGCTGCAGTATCTGCCTGCAGTGACAGACTCAGGAGAGCCGCTGAGAGGCGAGCACAGATTCCTACTTTAAGGCGAGAGAGGGGGGAGCGAAGGCAGACTGTATTTATAGCCGCTGATGGGAATAATTCATGGCGATCAAAGTGCAGATCATGCTTCGCTCCTTCACAGAGCGGACGTGGCGCTACGAGAAGAGCACGCTTCCTCGCCGTCTGGCTTCCTAAATGAACACGGTGAAGGTAAAGTTCTCTGCCAGGCTCTCAGGTGGCTTCGCTTCACAAGCAGTCCGACCCCCTCAAGGTGGAACATGGGAGGGAGAAAAAAGGCCGCCCACACACTGCGCGACTCCTCCATCAGTACAACCAAACACACAGACACACAACGTCACAACACAAACTCTGAGGTTACAATCCATCTCTCCTTCCAAGTAGCTCTTCTCATCATCAGTGAATAACACTAGGAGTGTCAGGACCACACACACACACACACACACACACACGCACACACACACACGCACACACACACACACACGCACGCACGCGCGCACACACACGCACACACACACACGCACACACACACACGGACACACACACACGGACACTTCCTATATTTTGTTTTCAGTCCGTCCTTGCTTTTTCTCTCCCAGTGATGCATTTTCTGCAATCACACACAAACACAGACACACACATGCCTGCCTTCTCCTTCCAGTTTCATTTTCTCTCCCTCCCACACACAGACACACACTGTTTCTTTCTCTTTCATTTTCTGCATTTCCAACCCTTTCTGCTTCCCTGTCACTCCCTCAGCGCACACTAACACACGCACACACAAATACACAACTGCACAGACGAACAAGCTCCTTCATCCTCTTTCATTTCTTCTCCCTCCCACACTTTTCCTCACTACCTCCGTGTACACACACACGCACACTTGTTTCATTTGCTCTCATTTTCTCTCAGCCTCCCTTCCTCATCCAATCACTCCTCCTGCACACACACACACACACACACACACACACACACATGCCTCTGTCTCTGTCTTCTACTGTTTCTCTTCCTCCATCTCCAAACCACAATCACACTCTCTCTCTCTCTCACACACACACACAGACACACACTCTCCCAGCTTCCCTCACTCCCAGCTGGGCTTGGACAGCTCTCTTCCTCTGGCCTCTCTGGGCCATCTGGAGTGCAGAGCCCCCGCTCCGCTGGTCCCCTGCCAGCCGCTGAGCCTCCCGGGATGAACGCAGCATCTTCAAGCACAATTTGTACGTGTCAAAGCTCTGCTGTGTGTCCAGTGACCCAGCTGAGCGAAGTCGTTGAGTCTCGCATTTCCCACCTCAAAGGAGCCTCATTCTGCTTTGATGACACCTGCGCTCGCCGCCTCTCCAGACGGAGGACGGCACAGTAATTGATTAAAGCCGCGGTGCGACCTCACGAGTAAATTGCAGCTGGGTTTACGATCTCATGGAGGGTTTGTCTCTGCATGAGGAGAGAAGATCAAAATCCAGCACACGGGGTCAAGTACCTCCGCAAGATCCTCAGGTAAAAAAGGAAATACCTCTGTCTTCTGTACAGGATCAAGAAGGAATATCAGATCTGTAAATAAATACGAGATGCTGCTGCCAGAAGGATTCATCTTTCCCTCCAAACAGGAGCAGAACCTGAAGAACTCCGCCAGCGTCAGAGTGTCTCCTGCATCTTTAAGCTCTCATCAAAGTCTTCCAAAAGCCGGCAGTTTGTCTTCCTGGTCTTTTGAGTTTGAAGCTAACAGACTTAATGATTCAAAATAACAAACGTGTTTCAACACAAAAGACAGAGAGGCTTTGAAATTAATGCCAACTTAAGACATCCAGCCACAAGTTTGTCACCTCAGAAGGAGCCTTGTTCTGCTTTGATGATACCCACGCTCTGTCTCAGCTCCCACTAAGTCACAGCTCTCACAATTACAACACTGTTTAAGATCTTTGAGACGTTAAACTTTCCTAATTGACTGCTGACATCTCTGATGAATGTGGAGAAAGCATAAAGAAAAAAAAAAACAAACAAAAACAAAACGAGCAGCGTGAAGTGTTTTGCTACCAGATAATCATTTGACATTGTTTTGTTTTGTTGTTGTTGTTGTTGTTGTTGTTGTTGTTTTGTTGAGTTTTCTTCATCCTGATTTCTCCAGACAGGACTCTGAGAGCATCATGAGTGTTTAAATCACCACAAAGCTTCGGGTTGTGTTCAGGATGCTAGAGCAAAATCATTTACGCCATAAAAGTGGCATAACCCAAAACACATGCCCGAGGCCAGTTAGCATGCAGTGGCTATTTTTATAGTGCAGTAAACACACCGATTCTATGCGACACCCGAGAAACAGCACGACCAAACTCTGGACTGATCTGTTCTCCTTTACAACACAGGACGGTCTGCCTTCTGTCACACATTGATGTGTGACAATATCAAACAACTGAGAGGAAACAAACTGCAGGAACACACTGATGGACTGTTTCATTTAATGCTCCTCTGATGAGTCATGTTTGAATTTGAAGCGAGCACCAAACTCCACATGATTTACTGCAACCCAACGAAGTGAAAGGCTCAGAATGCAAACTTCTGGGCTCTGTTTGGAGGCAGCAGCTGACTGAGCATGAAGGGAAATCTGACTAATCAACAGGCAACCTGTCACATCAACGCTGCAACTTTGGAGATGCAACCACCGAGAGAGACCTTCAAACTGCAGCTCATGCAGATCTTCAGGAGGACAGATGAAGGTGGCAGACGGGGAGGAGGGAGGAGGGGTGAGGGTGGGGGTGGAGGACGCAGAGACATGATGGAGGAAAAAGGAGCTGCTGGTCGGACTTACCTTCAGCGGGCTCCCCAAACACCATGAAGCTCTCAGGCAGGTGGAGGAGTGAGAGCGTTTCCGTCCTCTTCACTAGTTGATCTCTCCCTCCCTCCCTCCCTCTCTCTCCCTCTCTCTCTCCCTCTCTCTCTCTCTCTCTCCGCCTCAGCACCGCCGCCTCTTTGGGGAAATGATGCAAGTTTCGTGCTGGCGCCGTGAAGGCTTCGGCCGTGCAGGCTGAGGAGCAGGAGCCGCGTCTCCTTCAAGTTTGCTGCCGCCTCGCTGCCTCTGTGTCTGCAGCCGGAGCCGGAGCGAACATCCCCGCTGCTGCTTCTCAGGGAGAGTGCGGCCAATCACAGCGTCTCTCGCATCTTCCGTGCGCATCCCCGGTGCGTGCGCGCACGGCTGCGGGATCAGGGGACCCGAGCGCCGCCTTCACTCTGCTCCGGCCGGTGCCGGTGCTGCGAGGATGTCCATCCCGGGGAGGCTCCGTCTCCGCCTGACTAAAAGCCCCCTGTCCTCCTCCTCCTCTCGCCGAACGGACGCGCTGCAAGTGCACGCCGTCTGAAGTGCAACATGACTGAGCTTCAGTGGAGGCGACACGGAGTTTCATCAAGATGCGCCTCCGCAAACGGGAGACACAGATCCGTCCAGCCAGAGAGGTCCGACGTCATTCATGAGCAGACATTAATCAGGAATTAGGAAGCCGCCAACAGACTCAGAAAGTTGTTTCAGGTGTGGTCAGCCTGCTCACTGATGAAACTGGTGTTAAAATATCAGAGCCCTCAGGAAAAACAAAATAAAAAAAACACAACAGCACACACACTGCCTGATTCAAAGCAAAGGATTTCGCCCAGTTGTGTTCTCTAAAGAAGGATAGTTGGAGAAAATGGAGCTTTAATGAAAAGAGAAAAAAGCCCTGTGGGATGGATATCAAAAGCCAGCTGATGTGCATAATTCATCTCAGACTATTTCACAAAGCCCCGCAGAAAGGCCCTATTTAACCTGTTTTTTTTATTTTTAGTCTTCCTTTAGAAAAAACTTTAAATATTAGCTGTCTGTGCTGCAGTTAACAGTTTTGTCGTACAACTTACAACCTTTATTCCCCAAACGTTTGGAAAATCAGCACTGCCAAGGACAGAGTGACACCTGAAACCGTCTGATTTATGTTACGTTTTCTTATTTTTCACCAATAAGTGCACACATCATATAATGAAAGGAGCAGATCGGTGGAGCATCACAGGAGCACCAGGCTCTAAATAATTCCTCTGCTCGGATAAATATTACATGTCATAGTGGGTGTTTTTTTTTTTTTTTTTTTCAGGGTGTGGCTGCTAAGAAGCATCCCCAGCTTCAGCTGCCACCGCTCAACCTCTCAGGCTCCTCCTGACTTGAGCACACCCCCATCTGCTGGTGTTAGGCAGCAAAGAAATTTCTATTTTTCTCCCTTTGGCTTCATTTGGCTGCGGGGACTTTGGGTGTGAGTCCAAGAACACTAATTCAGACCCACAGGAAGGCTTCGCTATCTGCTGCAGCACAAGCAGAGTTTATTGTGAAGCCTTTTTAATTCACAAAGCTTCTGCGTGTAAGTGGGACAAAACATCGCCCAAGTCCTGAAGATCTGAGAGGCAGCAGCACAACAGCTGCAGCACGTCTCTGCTGGGACTGTGGGCTGCTCGCTGCGTGTGGTATCAGCAGACCTGACTGGAAAATATGCTGTAGAACGATCAGTGCTGCCTATTTAGCACGAGCGAGGGTGAATGTGTGCTTTGAACGGGGTTTACAGAGTAACACTGACTGATGTCGCAATGTGTTATTGTCCTCTCATAAAAAATAAGGCTGCCCATCAAAGAACTGCGCCCTGTTTGGGATATAAGAGCCGGAGGAGATGGAGCAGGACTGTGTTTATTTTTAGGTTCTGAAGTCTCGAGGTGGACAGGGACATTTAGCACCATCTGGGAGTGGAGGTGTCCACGTGTCTAACGCGCTTTAATGAACATGTAGTCTGCTGGGCAGCTAGAGCCTGATGGATTTTGAAGGTTGTGAGTTTTGACACAATTCCCCGGCCAAAAGACAAACAACCCCCTCATGGCACACTCATCAGTTCCATCCCTCTCACTGCTCATCGCTCATCCAACTCTGGCATCTGGTGTTACTCATAATCAATAGTGTTGGGATCCAAAGTCTGCCCAGAGCAAGCAGTTGCCAATTATACAGCGCCCACAGAATATTGTAACTGTCACGGTAAACGTGCCTTTTTCTTCTTAGCTGAAATGAAAGCTCTGCGTCATGATTCTTTGCTACGTGGATGCAACTGAAAAATCCGCAGCTGTTGTGAACATCTGGTCTTTAAATTCCTGCGTCTTTAAATAGATCCGTGTGTTTGCAGCTCATTCATTTTCATTTTTCGACTGTCCACGTTAACCTGGGCATGGACTTGTAAGCTCTGGATATCAAGTAATGAAAGAGTCATTAAATCATGACACAAACTGTACTCCGAGGTCCGATAACGCCTTATATAATCTTTTTCAAACTTATTACAGACTCAGCAATAGCAGAACTCTGCCTTAGTCCAAATTGCTCTTTCGGTCCAGCTGCCCCTTGATTGATTATGATAAATGGGCGTGAGCAACAGTTTAATGAATTACACAGGCCAGAATAAATCCGGGATTCTCCATCTGTGTGAGCCGGTTTATTTTCGGGTATTGACTGGTACACAGTACAGCAGCGTCTCCCATTTCATTACAGGTCCAAGCCTCAAAGCTTCACAGCCGAATCTAAAAAAAAAAAAAAAACTAAAAAAAAAGAAAGAAAAATTTAGGGCATCAAGTGAACACTCCAGTAAAGCTAAAAATGATGCTGCCAAAGAATAAAAAGAGCCACATAATTAGATATGAGTGATTGAAGATGGCCTGAGATATTATGTGATAGTGATAGCACTTGAGGCTCCAGATGAAGAGGCAAAAAAAAAAACCCAGCCCAGAAAACCCATCTGTTTTCAGCGTTTTTCTCGTAACCCTGTCTGCCGCACCAACACTCCCATACTTTACGCCGCGCTCTCCTGATGAAGACGAAAGCGTTTGTGCTCAACCTCATTTGAGGTTTCCAGTCCGGCTGCACTAAGCTGAAGTCAGGCCCTGATTAATCGACGGGCGAGTACTCCAGGACCGACGGAGAGGATGAACCGCAGGCTGTACATTTCAGTTTCTGTATGCCAATTATCTCCAAACACCGAAACAGACGGCTCAGGGTGACGTTTAAAGAGTCAGACTGTGTTTATTACCCACAACAAAGTCAGCTGACTCGGCTCTGTTTTGTTGTTTTTTATCTTTTCCTTTTTGTTCTTGCACAGTCTCATTTGTGGCCTATTTTGTCAGGGAGATAAATAAACGGAGCTCCGGTATGTGTTTGGGAGCACCTGCCTGCAGACCGGCTGATGTGCTTTGGGATGGCTGTATTTGGGTTAGCAGGATTCATGTTTGTGTCAAGAAGCACAGGACGGCCTGTCTCTCCCAGAGAAGTGGAAAGCGATGAGTTGTGACTTTACTTGTCCGGCAGTCATATATTTGACTCCAGTGTGTGTCGGGCTCTGGCTGGCACTCAGCTACCAATTTGGTTTAGTTCAGAAGGAGACAGGCTGAAAATGAACATTTAATATTGATTTCAGGTTGTGTCACAGACTGTGGCATTCTTCCTGTTATGCTGCTGCTGCTGCTGATTTTCTGGCTGGATGTATTTGCTGTTGTTTTGGGTTACAGAAAAATGTAATTATGCAGTAGATTCTGAGCAGAATTAAGGAAAGCATATCCGACTGTAAACTTTTCGACGCTTTTTTAAATCCTTCCTCAGCAATTTGGCTGCCAGTCTCTCCGCTGTGTGGAGGTTAACTGAGCAGTTAGGTTGTTAAAGCGGATCCTCTTTTGTCATTCAGAAGTAGATCATCCAAAAGAGAAAGCATCCGGTTGAGGGAATGCCGTGTTTCAGGGCTTCCGTGTCCATTAATGGTAATGATCGATAATGTGCCTCCAAATGTGCAATCTTCTCTGTGGGTTATCGGGACGGTGTGTGTCTGTCTGTGTGTAAGCAGTTGGATTGGTTTAGTCATTCGGAGCTGTGACACTGACAATATATCAGACTGCTGTCAGTAAAAGTCTAATTTTCCCCGTCCGCCGGCCTTCAGCAGAGAAGCAACATGAATTCTGTCTGATTTTCTGATCTGTGTGTTTTAATGGAGGAATATATTCCCTCATAGTTGTTTCCCGTGAGTGAGAACTTTTCTTGTGTAGTTAACACGGCTGATGAACTCTCCCTGCAGCTTCACATCCGCATATGAATCCTTTACAGTTTTGGGCTTTTGAAAACTCGAAGAATAGTTTGAGAGAATCTCACCGTATTTCAGCCGGCGATTGAATTTAACTTGAGTATGAAAACCTGAAGCTGTGAGGTTCTGGTAGAAGCGCCAGTGGACCTAATCTTATTTCTGGTGAATTCTTAGTTGGAGGCAGCGATGAAGAACACGTGCTCACTGCCGAAGGGAACACTTTCATACCGCACTGCAGCAGCTGCCTGCCACACATGGATGGTGCTTCTGCATATCATCACCTTAAATCACATTTCCTCTGATCACAGAAACATACGTGCCCTCAGAAGCAGCAGGCTGGGAGTGAAAGCAAAAAAAAGGAAAAAGGCTGTCGTCAAGTAGCTGCTATCAAAAATCAAATGTATATATATGGATGCGTGTATTTATAGATATATACCACATATTTAAATGCTGCTACATACATGTATTTTTTCATTAATGAAATTTCAGAACCTTTAAAAAGCTCTTTCTTCACCTCCTACATCCAGATTTCTTCCTTCCAGCTATCGTTCCACTGTGGAAATGTCTTTTAGAGGAAGTGCCCTTCAGGGTTTCTTGCTGGTATCACCTGTGGCGGTTTCTTTTCTTTTCAGGTCAAGGGCGTTTTCCTGATGTCACGTCAGGCTGTGGAGAGACTTCTGACACAAACCCCAAACCGCTTAACGAACCCAAAGGATCCACGGGGCGTGTTGAAAGCACCGCAGGGCGACCATGGCACTCAAGTCAGCTCCTTAGCTTGTCTAAGAGCGTTACTTCAGTTCTCTCTGAAGCGCTCTGGGGTTCAAACTGCATGAATGACCTGACCCAAATGTAACCTTTCTATCTTTTCAACTCTCCCCACGGACCCAATAACAGCAAATCCAGCCAGGAAAGTCTCAGCTCAGAGTACTCCAAAGTCTTTTGAGACAACTGACGCTGCATGCAGTGCAGTGTCTTTGTGCTCTTTACTGCAGTATAACTTTTGTTTCTTTGCCACTGGTACATGGTCAAGTGCTTTGATACCACGTTAAACAGCTGATGAAGCGCTTTCATCAAAGTCCTGCAACATTTGTTCTCTGGGGTGAGCGGGAAGCTGCTGCTGCATGTGGATAGGAGCTGTGTTGTTGCAGGCAGCCACACCCAGCAAAGTGCCTGCTGTTAGAGTCTCTGTGAAACCTCATGGGAGTGTGGATGCATGGTAGATTAAACAAAGTGCACACTGCAAAATGAATGAGATTTACAAAGGAACTATCACCTGTGCAGGAAATGGATTTAATTAGTTAATTAAAACTGCGTATGGAGACAGCTGAGTGGGGGGCATTTCACAAAAGTGTTGTGTATTTTGTAAGCACCTGTTGGGAACATTGGTGCTGGATGTACTTTGGACTGCAGAGTGTGACGCCATTAGCCGTCCTCTGCAGTCACTAGCAGGGTTCAGTTGTTGAAAGCGTCCTAACTCTCCCCCTGATCTGTTCTGGGTCAACAACCTCGCCATGAGCCGGGCTGGTCTACTTGCTTCTGATGCACTAGATCACTTAAGAAAACCACAATTCTCCAAATAATCCTCTCACCAGAAGAAGGAGCGGCCAGTGCAATGACCCCAAGATGCAGCAAACCTTCGCTGCTGTTTGCTCTTCACCATTTTGCTGATGCTTCTTCCTCCCGTTATCTTTTGCCTTTTCACAAACAAGTCAGATGATCATCCTGTGACATCTGCCCCGGGCTGCGCTACTTTGAATCAAGTCCTGATGTATTTCTAAACACCTGCAGAAAGGAACTATTGTCATCCCTTTGTTATTTTATTTCCTTACCAGGTTTCAATTGCTGTAATTTACAGAAGAGTTGCTTATTCTGCTGTATAACTATAAGTTTTGTGCAGCTGTCAGAAGGAAAACAAGTTCATTACAAGGCGCATAAATTCAACTTGTGCTACTTTCATCTTGCATCACAAATAATATCGTCCCTGAGAAAAACCTGCTATTTGCAGAACCTCACTGTGGAGATTTTTGTCAGCACAATGCAATCCGAACTACACACAAAGATGCCAATAGAAGCGTCTCATCACCATCCCTGACTCCTGGTTAGTGCAGAAATGGGTGGGGCTGAGACTTCGGTGCGGGTTGGTCACACACTCACCAACGAGCGTCACTCAAAGCAGCTCACCACTAATGATGCAGAATTTGAATCCTTAATGAAATCTAAATGGACCAGAAGGATGAAAATCGGCCCCACAGGAGAGGAAATCAGCTACAGAGACCAAAACTGCTCATTGTATCAGGCTGTCAACGTGTACTCCTATCGTCAGCTTTCAGAGCTGCAGACGGCCTCAGGTGGTCGTTACAGGAACTACACTTTTTCACACTCAGGTTTTAAATTTCAGCACTGGAAATTTCCAAAACTGTGGGAGCTGTACTTTGTGTAATTCAGCTGAAGATGGAGATGAGTTCTAACTCTAAGAGCACATGTAAAATTTCAATAATAACTACTGAGCTCACATGTCCGCAACTGCCGAGAGGGAAAGCATCATTAATGTGAGTGTCTGCGGAAGTGATTTACCTCGATCAGGTTTGGAAGTCGAAGGTTTGTTCGTGATGCTGAGAGCGTTTCGTCGCGCCTTCCGTTCAGAGCAGGTGATGTTCATTAAATATACATGCTTTGGCTATTATCTTGGAAATGACAAACCTCCTGGAGACAAGCAGCTGTAACAAAGCTGGCCCTCTGAGGGGCCGGCCTCGTCTCCCTCATCGCCCAGTGTGTCTGAAATATTATGAGGAGGAGGTTATACGAAGCTCTCAGGTCTGAGGGATTCTTTTTCCAGCCGATAAGAGATAAAATGTTTTACTGGAGGCGTTCAGTTCACTTCTGTACTTGCTGTACCAGCCCACTTGCCCTTCTTCTATTAGTTACCCTCCTGAGAGGCAGAGCAGCAGCTGTCCTCAGCCAATCATCCATCACAGTGTCCTCTGGGTGTGGGTGCAGGAAACGAGCAATGAGCTGCAATCCTATCTATCAGCCTGCAGAAGCAGCGAGGAAGGGTTCGAGTTGATAATGAATTTAGTCTGCGGACAACAGGTTTCACCAAAACTCATTTATAGTGGCCTTGCTTTAAAATTCGATGCCGTTTTAGATTCTGTTTACGCTCATCACTTCTTAAAATCCTCTTCAGTTCTCTAGTGTTTTATTTATGAGGACTAATTTGCCACCTTGGCACTGTGGGAGATTTCTCACCTCTGTGGCACCGGCATTCACGCTGCTGTCAAATTCAACCATAAATCACAAACGCTGAACGCTCAGGACTCTCTCTGGTTTATTTCTGTCCTATTTCTTACCTTGATTTTATTCAAAAAGATTAAATCTGTGTGATTCATTGATGGATGACCCTGATTAATGTAACTGTGTCATGATCTTACTCAAAACTCTTCAAAGTCAAAAGTTTTCATCGAGTTCTTCTAAAGCAGTCACATTCTGACAGCTGCTCTGACCACAAACTAATGACAGTGATAATAAAGCTGCACGTTATCAGTTCGGTCCTCAGCTCCCGAAGCTGCGTCACAGTCAGAAGTTTCCATCGTGTCAGCGAACCCTTCCTCATGTTTGCTTCCATTTGCATTAGCCGCATTTGAATTAAATAGATTTTTTCCCCCTCTGATTTTCACAGCTCTGGGGTTTACATTACATTACTGGGTTTATTAAAAGAAGTACGTTCACAGAAAAATACAAGTTCTGAAGTACACGATTCTGAAGAAAACATATTGGATGCTTCTATTGCTACCTAAAGGCCATAAATAAAATATTTCCATCACTTACAAGAGTCTAAATTCTACAACCGGTAAACACTTCTGGGGCAAATATGTAAATGATATATGCTGCATAATATTAAACAAATAAAACCGTGTTCTGCTACCAAAACGCTGCATATGTGCCTTATTATGCGTGTAATGTGAATGTTGTGTTCGCAGCAGTGACACACATTAATCAAACATCTTTTACACAGCAGAAAAGGATGAAGGAAGCTTCAGCTTTCAAAATAAGAGTGAATACCCTAGAAATGACGTTTACATGTGTAGGGGAGTGGAGGGCCCAGGGCCCACAGTGAGAGCCAGACCACCATGACCCACAGTGGCGCCGCAAGAGAACAGTGCTCCAATACACACACACAGTTGTGTAACCAACACGGCCAAAGTTCAAGATCTGTGAATTTGAGAAATTCCCCCCTTCTGTGGAAGCTGAGATTGCACAATAGGTCTGGTAAACAGGATGAAGCCTATCCAGCCAACAGTCTTTAGTATAAAAAGGCACGTCACGTTCTGTAATGTTGGCTTTGTCTCTGACTGCGCCGTTAGTCGGGCCGCTGTGGAGAAAGACACCCATCTGACTCCTCTTTTGAACACATACAACTAAATCACAACAGCAAATCTGTTTTTCTGGTCCACTTGGTGTTGGACAGTCTCCATTTGTCTTTCAAAAAGAAAGTACATAAACATTTCCGTTTCACCATCAGGAGTTAACAGGTACTGTTGACAACTTGGCACCTTCTTTACTGGAACTTGCCATATTTCCAGATCCCCATAATTACAGCTTTTTTTGTGTGTCATGAAGGCACCAAGTGATAAATTTACAAACTCATTGGATGAACTCTTGCTTGCTAACGAGCTGCCTGGGTTTCCTCCACAGTCTCTATGTGACCACAGTAACTGACATACATGTGAATGAACTAAGTCTGTATGAGGATTAATTCAACTTGATATATACACACACATGTGTATGTATGACTAATGTTAAATCTGGATGTAACTAAAGAATACATTTAACACACTGGAAGTTACAATTTGTGTGTATTTTTTTTGCAGTCAGTAAATCTTGGGTCTCCACTCAGACGGGACTTATCTCAGATTTGGTGACTCAGACCTAGAGACGGGGGACTGCAACACCGTATTCAGCCCATTAGGAAATCCAAAATTTGCCTCTGAATCCTTTAATCCTGCCAGCAAGGGCATTCCTACAAACCATGTTTGCTGTTGCACTTTGGTTGTAGAGAGATGTAATTTATAGGAGATGGAGTTCGTCCTCGATATAATTAGTGAGGCTTTTCCTCTGATGAAGCTCCACTGCTATCTGATTCTGTCCAACTCAACAATGCACCACGTCCATTCATCGTAATCATTCAACGAGCGAAAGGAACATTTAGATTTGAATGAAAAGAGGTTTTTCAGAATTTGTGAACAGAGGCAGCGATAGTGTGCGTTCGTGTTGTCATTCTGATTTAAGGGTATTTTTAGTGTGCAGTCAGGGCCGAACATGAAAAGACATTTACACACTCTGTGGGCCGAGACGTGAGAACGCGGGGGAAAGCTCCTGCGCTTTTACGTTGGTCTTCTGCAGGGCTTTTAGTGTGATGGAGGCAGTGATGGAGCAGCCTCCAGGAAGCCTGGGAGCCTGGGAGCATCCAGGAGCAGAGTAAATCATTGAAGACGCCTTAGCTTCATCACATGGGGAGCGAGCAGCCTCATCTTTGTATGAAAATACGAATATGGAATCATTTTTTTGATGCATGTGCCGCAGCGTTTGTCCGTATTGCTGTGTGGGGAAAATGATGGTGTTTTGAAACTGATTCCTGAGACTTTTATCTTTCCGCAGGAGCTCAGCTGTCAGGAGCGCCGCCTAATACGACTTCATTCAGCAAATTGAATAGGGGTATCCGGCTTATCAGGAAAAGGCTCTTGCGCACGGCAGAGCTCCTGTTTCAGCCTACGGCTCATCACAAAGACAGGAGTGTCGCCGTACTTTATGCCACTGTAGATTAGACTGACAGCAAAGTAAGTGAGCCCTTTGGAAATATCAAAAATCCCATAATATATGACCAAACTTTATCAAAGTTATGAAAAAAGAAAATCCAAGAACACACAAATCACTGTATTGTTTTCGTCCATTGATTCAAAGATTCAGAGAGTTGGTTGGAGTGGAAAAGTGGAGTGGACTCAATGTATTTTTATCTGGAGGCGTCATGACCAAGAAGAGCCAAACTCATCGGCCTATTTCTGTGGCTCCTGGTTTAAAAAGCATCATGGCTCTGGACCTGAACAGCTCCACATCAGTGGGAGGATACATCGGAGTAACTACAGTAAAGAGTAAAGTCTGGATATGAAATCCAAGGGTTCACTTCCACCTCTGTACATTTTTAATCAGCGCATTAAAAACAGACGACTGTAAAAGAAATGTGTTATTAGTCAGATCTCATCTTGAGGAGTATCAAAGAAAAGCAGGTGATTTCAAAGGGCCCACATCCTTCTCTCTGCTGCTGTATTTATTCAGCTGCTGGAGCCTTTAAAAGTTACTCTGTTGGACTAATTAGATCTGCTCTGGCTTATTCCTCTGACTATTGTGGTAGTTATGGAAGCCTGCCTACTGGGACGCACTATTTCTCACACAGTAAGCATCCTATTTTCCCTAGATATCACTGCTGATATAGCTGTGATGGGAGCAACAGTAAAGTATTAGCTGTTATATTCTTAATTGCCTGCAAACAGCTTGTGAGGCATCTTGCCCAATGACACGCTGTGTGAGAGAAGCTTGGAAAATACAGAGTCATTTCCATACATTTTTAATTCTAGTTTCAACGCACGGGTTTCTGATAAAAAAGGGAAAAGTGACACCTGACCTCACACTTCACAGGCCTCCTCTCTGGTACAACGCACCGATGATGAACAAAACCTGTGTCACTGGTGCCATGACGGATGGAGGACGGCTGCACCTTCTCCCCGCATTGAGCCGCCCCACCTGACTCATTTGCTTGACCTTGACAACAAAGTCGCCGTGACTGTGGTGGTGTGGATGTAAGCGCCCTCGGGAGACAGCCTAACCGCCACGTACACTAATCCACTCCATAAGAAGCCTCTTCCTCTGCCTCCCTGCGGCCTGCTCATTAGGAGAGGTTGTGTGCTCTTGTGTTGACAGGTTGTGCAGCATGTGAACAGGGCAGAACTTAACAAAAACACAGACAAAAAAAAAAAAAAAATACTGTCAGGTGTTGTACAAATGAGTGGAGGCTGTTCTTTTACTTTTTTCTTATCTTGCATCCTCGCTGCTATCGCCACCAGTGATTAAAAAGACTTAACCTAATTATCAGCACACACACAATTAATTAAAAATCTTCGAGTTCCTTTTGTAAGACGGTTCATGCTGGTATCCCTAAAGCTTCTATGAAGGATGAAAACTCGGAATTCTAATTAAATATGGGATGCTTTTTGTTTTTGTATGACAACGTGATGACCGGTGTACTATTATAAACACATCTATCTGCCTTCATTCTTCCACTATGAGAGAACAAAGCCCTCAGGATAATATGTCCATGGAAACAGCCTGTATTGCTGCAGACTTGCATGGTAATTAGTGTGATGTTAGCTGTCTTTCTCCAGCATATGGCACATTAGATTAAATATGCATGCTTTGCTATGACATTTATCCGGAGTCTCTTAAGATGCAACACCTGCTTGTTTGGAGAAAATTAAAACTATGAACTAAGGGAGCATTAAAGCTGAATTACAACAGAACCTGACTGTTTCTGTGTTATTCACTCAGGTTTGGCTTCTTCACGTCACATTTAAATTATTTGGGCTTCTCTGCAGCAAAGCATTGATTCGACATTTGACAATGTGCAGTTATTTTTTGCTTTTCTGTTAATTTTCTTTGTTTTTTTTTTTTTCAGTTTGTTGGGCCGAGGTTAAGGGTTCATGGGGAAGGTCTTGTCATGGCACACTGGTGCTCGAAGTTGTCCACGTATGCATCATGGCCGCGTCGTGGATGTTGCCTTCAATCAAGTGACAGACAAATCCACTTATTATTATTATTATTAATTGAGCAAAGAGAATGCTGCCTTGCTGAAAGAGCTGTCGCCTTACAACTGCAGTGACACAAATGTTTTTGTGCTGCACACAGTATGTGGTGAAGATAAAGAGTGTGTGGGCTTTTAGAAACAAGGTCAAGGACGAGGTCTCATAGTTGGACTCTTGTTGAGAGCAGAAGCAGGTGAGGTGTTGCAAATAGAACAAGAAATATTCAGCTGCAACATCACAAATTCTGAGCGGTGTATTGCAGAAAAAGTACACACTTCACCTTTGTGTTCCTTCATGATCACCTCTCGGTTAAAAGTACCTTTTGAGTTGAATTCTACGTCAGGCTGTGTTCTTGTTTGTCCCAACTGTTCAGATCCTCAGCTTCTCTGGCTCACTGTCACTTAGCAACAAGAACAACCTTGTGTGTTTGCTGTTGTGTCATGTCTTGACATTGTGTTATTAGTGCTCGTTTGTTTGTTTATTTGTTTGTTTTTGTTTTTCTTTTGCTTACTGACTAATATATTAATTGGGGTGTTGAATAAGAAAGCTATGACGGGTGTTTGTTTCACTCAGGCTGTAAAGTGTTACATAAAAACTGTAATGTTGTTCAGGGATGGTACAAAGTTGGTCCATTTTCTGTCCTGTCTGATCACACACAGGCTGAATCTGGAGGGGACTCATTAAATCCCAGTGGGATCGGCTGCCTGTGCAAAAATAGATCCAACACACAAAACGGTGCGATTTTACAGCAGACTTCCTGTAGCTTTACATTTATTTCTTTATTTTCACCGACTGTAGTCTGAATAATCCGTATTGGCTCGTCAATAATTCAGCAGCATTGCAACAGGGCTTTGTGACAAACAGCAGGAGGCGGCTGAAAAACAATTTCAAGCGGTCTACTGTATCTTAAGAGGCCGTGTGTTGGGAATGGGACTTGTTTGATTTGTTATGAAGAGAAAGCAGCCATTAAAGTATTCGGTTGCAGCAAGACACAAATACTCTTGTGGCACCACTAAAGAGGAAAGGCCGGTCGGTTCCACGCAAACATTGTTCGACAACCTGCGCTCCGAGGGAGCTCTGTGCTGCTGATGAAAGTGGAGGTGTTGTCTGCTCTGCCCCCCGGGTGAGCACTCCTCTCAGCACACAGAGCCAGGCATGGTTTGATATCTCCCCTCCACAACTTTTGATCCTGCCATCTAAGCAGTGCAATGTGAGGGGGGGTATTTCTGTGTGTATGAAAACACTGACTGTGGTGTTTATTGAACGACTGCAGAGTGTGAAAGAGCAGCAGTTTGATAAATCACCACAATTATTAACGTTTGTATGCAGTTTAAGGTGGAAGACTGAAGAACTTCTGCTACTTTTATTGAACATTTCACATCTTCTTTAAATGCATTTTTTTCTCTTTTTATTTTCTCTTATTATTTTATTGAGACTGGCATCTTGTCAACGCAAAAACTTTATGGTATTTCACATTTCAAGTCTGTAAAATAACGTTTGACCAGATAATAAAACTGAAATAAATTTTTTTTCCTGGCATCGTTTTGAGTGTAAGTAGAGGGAATAGTTATCACATATGGCAGTGTGTTTGTTTTTCTTGGGCACATTAATATGGATCCAGTGGATTTAATGTGGATGGAGTGAGCTGTTTGAATTCTGGATGAATCAGCTGCTGCGGTGAAACTGTTGGAGCAGCTGTTTAAAAAGCTGCAGGATGATTGTAGTTTTCTATCATTTCTGTTTGCATGTAAAACTAGTGATTTGGTTTTCAGCCCATAAATGCTATCTGACCACAAATCTCTGTTTTATGTGCTTCCTGCCAACATAAAAGCAATAATGCATAATAACCACTACAGGGGCTTTCACTATTTCGCCACAACTGATTCATAAATGCAGGTAAATATAGATTATATGTATATATAAACAAATACTTTACAATTTAACATGGACCTCAAATAAAGCTGCTCAGGATAGCTTTCTAAATACAGTACAAAATGTATTTCAAAGAAAAAGAAAAGAAATTCAAATCTATATAAAACAGGTGGAAGTGAAAAAGATCAGCTAGTTACAGAACGGATTGTTTAGATGTCTGCTATGAATTGTTCGTTTTAGTCTTCTGTAGATCCAAATGTGCGAAGGTGACATAACAGTGACATAAAATCTCTCCGAACAACGTTCGACCGTGACTGCTTGGCAGACGTTTGACCTCGTGAGGCTGCAGAAACACAACTCTATCCTCCCTGCTCTTTAAGAGTAACATGCCGGAAGTAGTTTCAGAGAGTTTATGGAAATCCTGTCCGTTTGAGGAAAGGAACTCAAGGGAATATCATGCTGAATTAATTTCTGATGTAGGATGTAGCATACTTACTGTAACTCTGAATTATTTAAACCTACGAAAACACATTTATCAGCAGAAGTTAATAGAGGGTATCGCTGCTGTTTAAAAAGTTCTTTACATTACATATTAGGAAACTAAAAAAGGGGAGCTGGGCCCTTGGCGGTTTTAGTTTGAATCCTCCATTTCTGTTGCATGTAATCACTTCAGAAATGCCCCTGTGCCTGGTGCTCTAATCACAGCAGCTTGGTTTATCTGCAAAATGCAAACAAGCACATCTTGATTGCTTGTAATGATCATCATTTTCCACTTAACTTAACTTAATCTGCTTTTCAGATGTTTTTCATCCAGGGAAAAAAAACCCTGCAGATTTTAGGTCTCACCAGATTTCACTTCTGTGCCACATAAAAAGTGCGTGAGGACGTATTTTCATAAAGTCAGAACTGAAGTTATAAGCCTCACGGAGTATTGATCAGATTCATAATCAGAGAACCGAAGAGACATTTCAGCTTCTCATGCAGCAGGAGGAGGACGAGAGCGGCCGTAACGAGATGATGGTCTGTGCTCGGATCCCTCTGGGTCATTTAAGTAGAATTAAAGGACCATCACTGTCCTTATACATCAGCTTAATAGCGGGGATTTTCTCATGCACTTAACCCCCCCGTGAGTTTTAAGTATGTTGATAAATAGAGTCCATAATACCTCCAACACGGAGGTGAGCTCACAGCTTACATTAGTGGATGCTGAGTAAGTCTGCTCAAGATTGTGCACTTTTTTTCATGTCATCGCTCCCCTTGAGGCCCCGGGGGTTACGCTCCAGAGAACTGGACAAGAACACAACTTGATGTTTTTTTTTCATTCCTTTTTAACCACAAATCAGATAGCGTTTTAATTAGCGGTAATGTGTTTTGAAAGTTGTACAGTGGCCTGTTGTTTTAGAGACTTTAATTCGCTTTGTTTACTTTCCAGGAAGCTACCGGCTTAACTTTTGATGCTAAATAAGATAGATCCAACCTCAAGGAAGCGTCGGCAGATTAAGTTAAGTTTAGTCTAAATCAAGACAGCGGAAGTCAACAGGAAAGTTCTAAGTATCAACAACCAGTTATTCTTCCTCGAGTCATCGGAGCTTGACAAACATTCAGACGTTCGCAACAAACAACACAAATGTGTGCGTCATATTTTTGTCCTCGCTGCCTCAGTAAGGTGAGTCCAACCAGCAGTTTGAAGCTCTGAATATCTATTGCACTCACATTTTTGCTGAGCTTGCATATGATGTTAATTAAAGTGTGTGCAGGTTGAGTGCTTAGGGCTTTATGGGGGATGGCTGGATGGGTGCAGCACCATTCATACTGGACCGTGTGTGTCTGCGAGTGTGTGCGTGTGTGTGTGTCAAGCCCTCTCCCTAAATGAATGAAGGTCCAAATAAACCGACTGACTCTGAGTTAAATTAGTTGAAGAATATGCTACTTTAGGACTGAAACTCGATTTGCGTTGACAAATCACCTTTGAGTCGGAGAGCCGCTGTCCTCGCTGCTGTAGGTCAACATGTCCTTCGGGAAAATGTCACCCTATCTAGCTAAAAAATTATTACCAGAAACTGAAAGACACGTCCGTGACCTTCAAACATTGAACCGAAGTTCCCGTTGAAAGGCTTCCTGCTCACCTGCACAGTCAGCTATTGCGAAAGAGCAGGATTCACTTCTCCGGTTCAGCAAAGTGACAAACACCAACGTGCGTCAGAAACACGAACGCTCCCACAGCCGTGTTTGTATCTCAGCATCTTTGCTGCCTGGAGGAAACTCGGACGTCCCCTAATCAGTCAAACAGCAGCACCGGAGCAGATGATTGACAGGAGGATACCCACGGTACACGCTCTGTGACATACCTGTCATAACTGTCTGGTTTTATTTCCCTCTGCATTTGTCAAATTCACATTCACATTTGTACCTTCTATCTTTCCAGGACAAAAATCACCTCCAGCTGGCTCCAGATCAGCTTGTCCCAACACAGAAGCTCTCCTTGTACGCTGAAATAGGTCTTAAAGCGATGAAGATTTGTCTGAGCAGGAGTGATGCCTTTCGTTATGTGCGTAGTTTCAGTGTAGGACTGCACGGCGTTCTTTGACTAAGAGATTTGCATTGTTTGGTTTTGTGCCATGCATGTGAGCTTACAGGGCTAATTGCCCTCATCTTCCACTGCATCGGTGAGCATTACCAGCTCAAGGATGTGCTGCTTGACAGTTAAGCTGTTTGCAGATGGGTAATAAAGTGTGCTAAGCTCATTTGAGCCGTGCCTTTTAAATGTTGTGTTCCGTGCCAGGGGAGCCATAAAACCACATCACTGCTCATGTGAGACACGTTCCTGTGTGGAGCCAGAAATCACTGCTTAGTCTTTCTATCGGATTACTTTGTCCCTCCATGCCTGTAAGATATATTGGAGCACGAGCGATTGATAGACAGACGGATTGATAGCTCTAATTTGGACAGTTATTCGCTATCAGGAAAGAGTCTGTTAATTGCGTTTGCAGTCAGGCTCAGTCAGAGGTTCGTTCCTGTATGGAGAGAAACGGGCATCTTCGTCACATTAGCATCCCGGAAAGCTGCAGATCAGCGTGCAGAGCGCCGTCCTCCTCTCCCCTCAGTGTCTCTCTCGAATCAATACTGAAATGTGAACTCTTGGCCGATGTCGGATGTAATCTATAAACCTTACAGTGTAATATAACATTGTTGTTTCTGGCCTGACTAGATGTTTGTCTTTACTTTTGTCTCTCAATCATCAATACGTCAAGAAGCATTTCATCTTAGACCTGAACACTACACAGGCCGCACAGACTAAATCCATTTTCTCACAGGGCAAAATAAATGGCAATGATTTTGTTAAATATGTAGGAAATGGGTATTTGAACGAGCCTCTCATGAGTCTTAAATGGTGTTTAATTCAAGACGTTGAATTTGGATGGTTTGTTTAATGCAGAGCCAGTCTGAGTCAGCAGCTTCTGCATGTTGTCTCGAATATGAAAGGAGCTGGCAGGCTGGTGGACACCGACCGCACATCAGTCTTAATGCCACAGGGACGTCATTACTGCGAGTGAACTGTGATCAGAGACGTTTCTCTATTACTACAGACTGAATTACAGGGCAGGAGAATTTGAACAGGCAAGGCTGGAAATATTTGATAACAATCTTACAGATGGGATGAATTTCGCTCCTTGTTTCAGCAATCACAAGACATCATTCTTTCTTAACAAAAAAAATCAAATGAGCTGGAGCTCCCTGGAATAAAGCTAAATGACCAACTCCCTCATCTGTTGATGCGGAGGGCAGATCACAGATTTAACCTCACTGACATGTTCATTCACAAACTACTGTCACTGAATCAAAAACAAGCTGACGCACACATCCACAAAGAGTTTTGTTACACTACAATTATAACATTAATCACCAACAAGACCAGAAGTGACCAACACAGGTATAAAAAACAGGTCCAACAGGTCCAGACTGGATTATCTGAACAACTTTTTTCATGTTTTCACAAAATTGGGAAAAATGTTCCTGGTTCATTCCCAGAGGATGAATCCCAATCAAGTCATACATTTCAGTTTGTTCAGTATTTTGGTTTCTTACTGTCTGAATACTGGCAGAAGTAATGACATTCCCAACAGCATGTTGACACGCTAACTTGCTAAATTAAATAGAAGTTGTGCTTTTGAAGTCAGGATCCTGATTTCAGTGGACACGCCACAGCAGGCTGTGATGCTCCCCTCTGTGCCTCTCACCTTCTTTGACCTTGGACTAAATATAACTACAACCACCAAACATCTCCTTCTGACATCGTGTTCTGAGCCGTGACACATCAGCTGACGGTGTTTGGCACAGTAATAGATAAATAGATGATATTTGGAAGGAAGCCTAATTGTATGCCAGCTTTGATGTTACAACAGTTCTGCAAACAAATTTCATGTTGTCATGCCACTGATTTTATTACACTGAACCAAAGAGCATATTTTTTAAGAATGCTTCACCTACCGGCCTAAATATGATAACCTCACCTCTTATTTAACACGAGGATCAACTAACCCTAACCCTAACCCTAACCAGCTATTGGTTGGCAAAGTAAAAGCAAAAAGACAAGCTTCTTCTTACAAAGAAGATGAAGTGCTTGTTAAAAGATGACATATTAAGTAACTCTTGACAGCTACTGAAGAATTCATCAGGGAAATAACTTCATACCCTGAAAGTTTTTCCCATGTGTGAGGAGCGGGGCATCACTGCACGCTGCTGCAGAGCCAAATGGCTTTGAGGTCAGACTGCAATAAATAGGCTATTGACACAAGATCAGTGGACGAGTGTGCAAAAATAAAAAACAATAATAAATGCACAAACACACATTCAACAGTTAATTGTCGTCCTGTTATGGAGGATGTTAGGAGGAAGTGAAGTTTTCCTTTCATCCACAGATTCAGTACTCGAATCGGTTTCTTATTATGACACAATATATTGCATTTGTAGATGAGTCCTAAGTGCACTTAGAAGAGACTGGGATGAAAAGCTTCAGTGTGAGAATTGGACGTGAGAAAACATTAAAAAGGCTCATCGTGCAAGTCTCTGCAGATGTTGTAAGGCAGTGCAGAGCCTGTGTAAGTGTCATAATAAATTTTAAGATAAGGATGTGATAGCAGCAGGTTTGCAGTCAGTACAGCGGTTTGGGAAGGACAGGGCAGACGGGATGTTGTGATAAATACAGACACCATCCTGTGTTGTTTTGTGAGCTTCTCCTTTTATTGTTCTCCTGTTAGCCGTGCGTAATGTAAAGCTGCTGAAGTTGGGCTTTACATCAGCCCTCCCATGGGATCCCTCACTGTAATCTAACATCCTGTATGTGACCTTCAGCAAAAGGGGGAGCAGTCTCTGACACCGCCTGACTGAAATTTAAAGCTTTTTCCACGCCCATAAAGTCAATTTTTAGTCAGCAGGCAACCCATTTTGACTCACTCAGCGTTACGGTAACTATGCATGTTGTCAAAGTCCAAACAAATTAAATGTTAATGGAAATTCTTAATGGAAACAAATCACAGTCTGCAATTTTCCTCTTCAAGCCTCAGCACCATTTCAACTGACATCCTGCATGTCATTATTTTGCTCTGTGCCAAAAAATCTCAGTCTGAAATACAAAATAAAAAAATACATCTCAGCAATTAGTGGTTAGCTTGCTCTTCATGCTTAGTAATTTATCATCTCTGAAAATGCCTGGCCTCAAGGACTGAATGCTATCTGTTGAAATTACATTATACTGTAATAGATTTACTCTTGGTGACTTTGGAGGAAATGAAAGGCACGCGTTTAGATCACAATTTTTCAAATATCCTGCAGTTGGGGGAGATTTTAAAACACAGCAAAGAGGAAGATGAAGAAATGTGACAGCTTCTAGCTTCTACCAAAGGTGTCCCGTCTTTGTGTGGACTGTCCGCCTCACTCTGCCCTACTGTCCCGCAGAAATGCTCCAGGGAGTGCACTCGGTGGTTGCTCTTTTTGGAGGAATAAGTATTCAAACAAATGACATTGCAAACATATCTTCACCTTTGGCACCGGGTGGAAAGAATGGGTGCAACCACAGAAGATAATTGTGTCTGCTGTCAAAAGCAGCTGAGGGTTGGAAGGGGGTGAAGGGGGGGTTTCTTTCTCCAAGCTGTTTTTGGCCTGTCAGAGCTGTAAGCCAGGCTGCTCTGCTGTAATGGTCTCCGTGCCCTTGGCATTAGACGCAGACCTTTATTACCCCGCAGGAAGCCGGTTCATTATGACCATGGTTCTCTCCTCTGCAAAATTTCTATTTCTTTTCTGCTGTTGTTTATTACCAAAGACTACCAAAGAGGGTCTAACGGGCTGAATCGTTCTGATGATGTAACATTTCTCAAATGAGCCAAGGGGAGAAAAAAAAAGTTGGCTTTTTCCTCCAGGGCTGGGTAGCAGCAAATGAATTGAGAACAGAGTTTTGTTGTTGTTGCTTTATAAATGAAAATGGCTTCGACACAAAAAAAGGGGAACTTGGGAAAGAAGTGGCGAGGAGGCCAACAACAACGGGTGATGTCATCGCTGTAACCATTGGTTACTGTGGCTGCTGCTGTTATTTCTGTGTAACTATTTTTGTAAAAACATTAATAATCTCTGGTGTCTGTTGCTCAGTGAGTCATCAGAGGCAGTGTCACTGTTGAAGAATCACCGAGCACGATTCATAAGAGAGTGACTAAAGATAGACTGTTAGATACATCTCGCTAACAAGATAACAACTGATTTTCTCTGACATTTTGAAGGGATCAAAGGCCACCTGGCAAAGAGAAGTGAGACTGCGGCACAATGCAGAGAAGAAATTGATATTAGACCTGACACAGACAAAGAGATGTGCACATAGAGCTTTCCAATAGTTATATCTGTCTAAAACAGCAGGTCCTCTAAATTTAGAGGAAACAAACAGAAGGGAATAATGAAGAGGTTTGTCTCTTATTTCTGAATTTTCCATTTGCATCAAATTTTGATTAATTTCTTGTAGAACAGCAACTTAAGGGTAGCTAACATTTAAAGTTACTCTAAAGAGTAAGATCCAATGTTAACGTTAGTGAGGTAGCTGCAGGGTTTCTCAGCTGAACTCATGCATGGTAAAGCACATAGTTGATGAATATTCAACTTTGCAGGGTAAGCAGCTGATGTAATGATCGGAGGGAGCGGATCTCACACTTTCTGTTCGCCGTCTGTTCTCGCAGCCTCTGATTAAGGCCGATAAGAGCTGGAGTTCCTGTTCTACATTAACAGGATTTCCAGTCAAGCCAACTAAATTGTAAAAGCGTGCAAAAGCTGCAGAGACCTGCCACAGGGGAGAAGAGCTCCTTATTCAAACTCATCACATTTTTCTAAAAACCCATGATCTGAGCACTTTGGAGAGGGGAGGTCGGCATTCGCAGCGGTGTCGTGTTTGGGCTGCTGCTGCTGCTAATACACAAAAAAGATTGCAAGTCCAGCCTCTGGCAATACAAACAAACTTGACAACTACTAAATTGAGCCATATGTGAAAAACGCTATGCTTAACATGAGCACTGGCTACATTTAATAACTTACACTTGTCATCCACAAAATAACTAACAGCTTCCAGGCCACAGTCACATGACAGTGACACTGTTGACCAGTCAGAGGAAACTGTGCAGTGGCAGACAATGAACGAGGCTGAGCAAATAGCCTGAGCATCAATGCCTGCCAACCTGCAAACACACTGTGATTAAAGCCAGTCTCATTTATTGTTGCCACAAATCTGTGATTTTTCACTTGTAAAGAATATTTATATATATAATTTTATACTGCTGGTTTAAATATCTTATTATTTAATATTACAAATCTCATATGACTTGTGTTTGTTAGCATTAGTGTCACCACACACACTCATGTGTTTACTGCTCTGCGCTCCAGAGCAAAAGACAGAATCTCTCAAGAGTATTTTTCAGACCTACAGATGTTCAGTTGGTCCTGACTTACATGAACACTTGATAAGACTGAACCATTTTCAATGACATTTTTCTGCAATAACAATGAAGAAAAAGGCTGTTGCCTTGATTTTTCAATTCCAATTTTCATCCTCTTTTCTATCATATAGCTGGACATTTCTCACTCAAGTGTGATAATCCTCCTTTAAGGGGCTGTCGAAACAGTATGACTATGAAGATCCACACACCATCGTCTTGGTCTGCGATGACACCCACGCACTTCTGAAACCTGGTGGTGGAAAATAATCCTCTTCGTTCCTATCCCATTAGTCATCTCATAAGCCCCCAGATCTATCCTGTGACCCCGGAATGGTCTTCACCCCCGATGTGGGTTGGGAAATGCTGAAGTAAGTGTAAAAAAACCGCAGCTACAGCTATAAAAAAAAAAAAAAGGCTGCGCACACACTCACCCATCAGTATCAACAATCTAATCTAATAATAGAAATAGATAATAACAAACGACTTTATTTGCAGCGTCTTCTTTAGAAAAGTATCCACCTACTTCCAAAGCGGCTGCTCGCTGTGGTGTTGTGACTAAAAGTGAAAAGTAAAAATAAGCCGCTGCATCACTGTGAAGCAGAAGTTACCTGGATGCAGTAAAATTAGAACTACAGCTCACACAGTTACTCATTTAACTGCAAAATTATCTGATCACGAAAAATACATCACCCTGTAGCCTCGCTGTTGAGTAACACAGTTGGTTACACTGTGATGGATACTGTATACATACATTTCATCTGACGCACAGCGATTACCATACAGGCATTTACTCTCCTCCAGTTATTGTGTAAGGAGATGCAAGGTGAACGTTCAAACCCCCAGATACTGAATTATGTCGGTTTCAAAGTTTTTCATTGTTAAAGTTGCTGCAGGCAAATTTACAACAGTAATCCAGAAGAGGTCAAGAGAAATTTGCCTTTATAAACTCAGCACAGACTAATTGGACGGTCCAGATTGATGGCATGCACTTTAACCACAAGAAATAATTACTTGTCACTCTTTGACAACAACTACTTGATTAATGAGAGGCCCCAGAGAATATATGATTTTTTTTTTTTTTTTTTTTTTGTTTCTTTGGTTGGTGTTATTAAAGAGTGGACATTATTTAATTGGCAAAAAGGTGAAATCTCTGAAACTGCCTGACCAAAAGATTGTGATAGTTAGCAAAGACACTTGATTTCAGTGAAATCAGTGAATCATTTTGAGACATGATTGCACTAAATACGAGGAGCAGCCACTCTGATGATATTCTGGTGGGAATAGGAAAAATAGTTTTGAGGCAACAAAGCACACAATGGGCGAGAACCACGAATAGAAATGCTGCCTTTTGGAGCAGAGTCAAATATTTGGAGACATGGCCTTGGAATACAAGGCTGATTGTGTCTTGCCTCTTGGGTCGACCAGCCTTGAGCTGCCTGAGGCGGTGGCTTTGGCTTTCTGTTCCTATTTTCAGCGATAAAGTTGGTGATGTATATTAAATGACATAGGTCTTCATAAGTGTCATTGTCTCACCGGTCTGATAAAGACTAATATCTGCACTCCTCTCACCAGCTGCGACTTTCTCTTCCACTACTCTGGAGGCAGCAATGGAATAAAAACCAATAGATTCCACATTTGGGAAAAAAATATTATCTGCTCTCTTCAAACACGTCTGGGGTCAAGTCAAGTGCATCCACAGCCGGGACTGTGCAAATTCATCTGATCAGAATATTAACAGTTTCAACGTCCACTGGAGGTCGATTTGGAGCAAAGCAACAGATATTTTGGTGCAACAGGTCAATGGGATGGAATAGAATTGTTATCATTCATTTGTGCAGTCATGTGATGTCCGTTTGTTTATAATACGATTTTACATGAACACTTGAAGGCCTTAATTGGTCTGTATGTTTTTTGAGCGATCGTGCAGTTTTTTTAATAACACTTTCAAATCTAAACTGAACCAAGTTGTACAGGAGCAAATGGATCTGATGCTGTAGCAGTCGGGCTGCTGTGCTCTTCACTTGATGTGATTCAGGGAAATGGAAAACAACATAAATATTCAAAATAGGATTCTGCAATTATCTCAATGGAGATGTCATTTTTCTGCACTAATATTCAGAAAAACTGGAAGTGGATGAATACAGTCTACAGCAAACTGCAGCAGGTTGGATGTGATAGGCTTAACTCAAGTCACCCAACATCATTCATTCACTTATTTGTTTCTGGGACACGGGGGGGTGCTGGAGCCAGTCCCAGCTCACCCCGGTCAGGTCTGCAGACAGAGCTGCCAACCACTCAGACTGACGGACAGTTTAGAGTCACCAATGAACCCAAACAGGATGGCTTTGGACGGTGGGAGGAAACCCATGTAGGCACAGGGAGAATATGCAAACTCTGCACAGAAAGGACCAGGAACTGAACCCACAACCTTTTAGTTGTGAGGCAACAGCGCTAACCACAATGCCGCCGTGCTGCCCAGTTACCCAACAAAGAATCACGGAATTAGCATCATAACAAACTGTTTCTCATTTACAATTCAACAGATGTTGCAAAACTCAAAACTCAACTAATTTTGCATCTCGTTCGGTGATTTAAAAACAATCTAGCAAATTTAGGGGTGCACTTTGTTTTATGTCTTTTTATATTGCCAACACGTGAGCGTCATACAAAAATCCATGTGTGCCTCTAAAAGCCGATCAAAACGAAGTTAGTTTTGTTTCACTTTCTCCAGGCACAAAAATGGAGCACGTTCATCCGTCACGCTTTCTTTGCATTGTTGTTATCTAACTTCCTGTAGGCAGAGTAATGACATGGAGGGGCCTCCCCCTCATTTTTCAACACATCTAACTACCACTTTGTGAAAGCATGTTGTTGCCTTGATTGTGTGTGTGTGTGTAGGTGTCACCTTTTATTGTGATTGTGAGGTCTTGGTTTTGAGGCTGTACTATTTCCCAGAGGAAACACTAAAGCTGACCTTGATCCATTAGAGAGGTCGATGCAGAAAAGCACAGTTCAGAATATCCGTCAGAGTCCTGCTGTATTTCACCTCGATGACTGATGTGTTAAAGGCTGGCACATTTAAAAATACTGCATTGCAGATTAGCCTGAACAGCCTGAATTTAAGGTGACTGGGCTGTAAAAAAAAAAAAAAAAAAGCGAGACAGAGAAAGAAAAAAATTGAGGTGAACGTAATTTTTGCTAAGTTTAATTGACAGTGAAGCAAGGAGCTTCCTCAAGGCCAGCAGGATGATGGAGATTACATCTCCCAGGAGAGGAGGATGTGTCTCAAGGCCTCTCGTATGTTGTAAATCTGACAGGAGGCGGACCGGCAGCCGTTTGACCCTTGGACCTGCCTGATGACAGGGTGCTGTGCCGGGTTTGGTCTAGGGAATAGAGACGACACACACTGTATAAAGTTGATATAGTGTGTTATAAGAGGAGCCAAATGTGAGGTCGTCTCACTTGCTCTCACACTAAGTCAATATAGATGGAGACAGGCACATTCCGTGACATCTTGGCTGTTGTGTCCTTCACCATTGTTTTCAAGCTGACCGCACCATCTGTCACCGTGGAAAACACTCAAACAGCTCAATGACGGAATCTCTGTCGTACTGTCCGCTTTCCCGTGACTTCATTCATGTCAGTGACAAACTGAGAGAAATTCCCTCTTTTGACCTGAGCTTTTCTACACCTTTGACCCAAGACATCATCACACGCATCAACTTAGTGGTAGATGCACTAAGACTTTAATGAGGCGGATTATTTGGGTTTGTTGAAATGTTAAAGCATGAAGAGGGACAAGCCCATTTACATGTCGCGCAGCCTGATGAAGTAACTGTCCTTGGCTTTGAGTTGACCTGGTCAGGCTGCTTTGGCTTTGTCTTCTCTTGGGACATCATTAAATTTCTGCTTCCAGCACCTGAGCCTCTTTTCAGCATCCGATCACGTTCCTCCCTATCTCCCTGAGCTATAATGCCATGTCCTCTTTCCATGCCCCGGCTCAATTTTTAAAATATAAAGTTTCTCCGTAGACTGTTCACTTTTTATTCATCCATCTACGGAGGTCGGGCTGCTTTGGTTGGCCAGCTGAGCAGAACTTTTCAAATCATTGCAGTTGTTGGCCTAGATTATGCCACTTGAGGACAGCTGCTTTAAAAATCATCATGACAACAACAACAGACAAAAAAAAAAAAAAAGGCACTGTGGTCAAGGTCTGGGTTTCATTCCAAATGAAAATTATAGCTGTTAAACTAAATGTACATTGAGACAATGTCCCACTTACACAGCTGCTGAAAAATGATGGGACAAGGAAAAAAAAATACAAAAAAGGATTCGGGATGTTTTTTTATCTCCTGCCTAGAGCAACTACACACTGGCAGCGCAAATTACACAACACAAGGTGACAACACACCACACACTTCTCATGATTTACTGGCTTGTTTGCTTGTTTGTTATCTTCAACATGAGAGCAAACAGTCTTCCTCGGGTGCACACAGTTCAGATATTGACAACACAACCACAAACATTCACACTAATGCCCATAACTATAACTGACTAACACAGAGATGATGACAAAGCTCCAACTAACTCTAAAATTATCTAACAGTAAAATACCTGTTAGACTGCCAAATAAACACAACAATAGTTGTAGCCCATAGCACATTTAAATTTCCTCTCATGTAATGCCGTTCTTGGCATGTTTGGATTTTGGCTAACAAAAAACCTTCGTTAGCACGACTTGTTGAAAAGATTTGCACTAAAGGAGTTTACTAAGTAAAACTCTTTGTGATTACATTTTATTTATTTATTTATTTTTTAAATAGAGAGACATTTTACTACAATTTTCTCCTCAAACATTAGACATAAGGCCTCATGCTTTATGCTCAAATCATCTCAGAATCAGACCTAAATTTGTCTTTAACCAGCCACAATCTCACAGTTGTTGGCAGTTCCTTGAACATGCACATATCACTCTGCCTGAGGAAACTGATTGGAAGTCGAGTAGATTTGATGACTCAGCTTTGCTATGTCTTGTCATCTGTCCTCCGCCGGTGTTATCGAGTATGTGGACCTTCACCAGAACATGGTGGAAAGTGCTGCAGCTGTTAGTTTGAACAACTTTCTAAAGAATACTTTTGATAGTTTTTGACTGACGCAGTGTTAGAATCACGTCAATCTGAAGGCCAAAGCTTCTGTGTTATTTCTGACATGTAAAATGCATCTCAGACCTTTTTGAATCAAGTCCAACTGCACTTGGCTTGGTTTTATATATAACCGACCATAACTATGATCTGGATGAATGAGAACATTCACAGACATGTGACAACGTAGAAACAGTTTTTTGGCAACCAGTAAAGTGAACCAATAAATAATACAGTTCTGGCATCTGAGCAACATAGACAGAACATTTTAAGACTTGAGATTCTGACAAGCAGAAGAGCCTCTGACGCAGCTGTCAGTCATTAGTGGCTCATCGAGGCAGTTCAGGGACAAGTTAAGAAAATTTACTTTTCTTCACACTTAAACAGCTTCGAGAAAAAATAAGGAATAAAAAAACATACGTGTTAGAAATCTTTGTTCCTCAGTTGAATGACACATTGTGACTGACTGTCAAGCTCTGCCTCTGATCTTTATGTTGAATTATCTTTTAGATACAAAAGCATTTCTTCCATCTGTTGTTACGACTTCAAATGTTTGTCCTTTCTCTCTTAGCCCGATCGGTCAGGTCACTAAAGGGCAAACAATGATGTGAAGAATTAACAGGAGAGGTGGCTGACTGTTAATCTTTGCAGTCTGGTTGAATTGTGTGCCTCTCTTGTCTCCATCAAAGGAACATTATGTTCCTTATTACCAAAGTTCCCATGCTTGGTGGATATCCTGACACAGATAAGACAGCCACTGTGCCCCTCTCACAGCTACCCACAATTCCTTTTGCTCATTCACACCATGCTGAGATAAGATTTCGTGCTAGATTCTGTCCCCGACAAATGGATTACTCCAACAAAATGCAACAGGGAGGTTTGGTTAATTGTTTTAACCGGTCTGTGGCAGCGTTGTATCTAGAGCCATCTGCTGTGTTAAAAATGCAGCTATACTGACATCAGATACGGAGCAGTGTTGCATGTCATGATCAGATGGATCTGCTCTGATATTGGCCTCAGATACTTCAGCATGTGCTGCTGCTTGTCCTGTTTGTGTACTGGGCTGTGATAAAATGGGATTTTACCTGAGATCCTCTCTGTTTCCCTTATTGCACTCATGTGTCCTGTTCAGACGCCGCATTTGACCCGAAGGCCGACGATTATAAAAGAACAGACACGTCGCCGTCGGGGATTTTGTTCATCGCTCATCAATTTGATTTGGGCACTGAGGTACTGCATTGGTCATTTGAGAGGTTTAATGATGATGTGCTAATTAAAAAGCAGACAGGACGTGGCAGAGCAGGTACAGGTGAAGGAGAAGAGCTGCAGGGCTCGGTGGAAAGGTCACAGCAGGCAGCTGTGTGCTCACTGTGAAGGATGCTTTATGACACACGGACAAAGGCAGTGACCCAACACAACTCTGGGAGCATCCTGACACACCACGCTCTGCCCGGCGTGCTTTTCAGACAACACACCTGCTTTCTGACCTGCTTTCATCCCAGGAAACAGTAGAAAAGAATGACCACTTCAAAAACATTTGTCAAAGCTGCTGTCCGACCCAAATATAAACGATACCCATGATAGCGACAAGAGGCAGATTTTCTCAAACTTCATTAGGTGATAGAATAAGTACAACAATAGTACAACAGATGCCGGACAGAACTTGCGTACAGGGAAGTACAGATGAGACAGATCGAGCTCACTCGCCAACCTTAATTTGTGATTCAGGCTGATGTTCTGATGTGTTTGTGAGTTAGAGTACTGAAGACTGACTGTTGTGTGCACACAGTAAGTGTAAATGTACACTCCAGTTTGAAAAAACAAGATGCATCTCAATGACTGCTGTAATTTCAGCAGTGGTGGGCTCAGTGGAAATGAAACCACCAACTCGGGTTGATTCCGTGGTGCGAATGGGGAAAGGACGGG
This sequence comes from Echeneis naucrates, assembly GCF_900963305.1. NCBI lineage: Eukaryota > Metazoa > Chordata > Actinopteri > Carangiformes > Echeneidae > Echeneis > Echeneis naucrates. The sequence continues at coordinate 26,082,448 of NC_042513.1, forward strand.
GCCGGGGTATTTATTATTCACGGGTATTCAATCTGTCAAGATTACGGAGTGTTTGGTGATTTCATTAATGAGTTTTGTTGCATTGAGTGATCACAGTCGGAGGGTTTCCACAGTAAACAATGGTGGAAAATGTAATTACTCTGAAAGTAATTATTCATCTCAGCTCCATTTGGAGGACGACTTTGGAAAGATGGCGGTTGCCTGATGGTGATTGATGTCGTTGCCTCAAGTTCTGACAGTCATGTCAGCTGATATCAGAGGGCACTGACCATCAGCACTTTGAAACACTGAAGTCCATGTTTATGGATTTAACCGGCTCTCACATCGCTCACGCTCGATCGTGCTTTGGGTTTTAATTCTCATTCTTGTGAATGCGATATGAAGGAACGTCTTCAGATTTGCCACAAGTAGTCAGTTGGACTGAAGAACATACTCATTTTGTTTTTATGGTCAGGTCAAATGTCATTGTGACTTTGAATTTCAGAGTTTTGACCTTGTAAATGTGGTAGATCATCCATCTGGGACTTTCTTCTAAATGTAGCAGAAGCGTTCATTTGGACTTGGATTTTGTCACTGTGACCTCACAAACCACATTTTGGGCCATAACACATGAATTTATGTGCTAATTAAAGTTTAACTCAAATCTCAGGAAAGGTAAAATGGAGTGATGCCGTTTTATATCCAAATGGACAAAGGTCGTTTTTAACGTGACATCACGATGCTCTGCGAAAACACCTCCCAAGCTGTAACTTCGGAGTGTCAGCGGTTATTCTAGGTTATGTCCAAGTGTTGTAAGTTATGTTCTATAAAGAACATACAATTTAAACTTAAATTGAAACTTAGTTTGCTTCCTGAACAAAAGAGAAGCAAAATAGATTTTTACAGAAATTTTGCTGGAGACTGGAGCTAAAGTGCAGGTTGGGGATGTTCACTGAGCAAACACTTCCATTTTGAAAAGAAATGTAATATTTCAGACATCTGCTGGCTTGATAGAACTTCATTCATCAACAAAACTGAAACTTAAAAACAAATACATATTGTGGATAGAAATGTTTTTGGGCGTGCCATCGCAGGGCTGCCTGAGCTTCAGACTTTTAAAGGAGCTGTCTGACATACAACCACTGAAAAGGAGACAGGCTTGGAATTACTATTCTACGAACAGGAGCTGCCCTCCATTGACCCTCCGTGTTTGAACTCTTCAGGAAAAGCAGGTTTTTTACTTTGAAAGAAAATAATTTAGATTTTTGTTTAAATGGCATAATAACTAATATATTTATAAAATGCAATGTGTCTGGAAATGAGAAATGATTATTGCAAAATAAACATAACTGTCAATAAGTGAGGATGAGCTTTTATGATGTTCTCTGTCTGGAATCCGAAATATTCTCCTGACAAACACTATCAATAAAACAGCAGACCTTTTCGTTTCTGATGACTCAGTTGGACTTTGAAACAGGAAGTATCACTGTCTTAGAGAGCGGCGAAGCGAGAAATTCTCAGTGCGTTTAGATCATTACTGCAGTGTCACACGTAGTACTCTGTGGTGATTCTTATCTAAGCTGGAAAAGAACACCAGCTCACTGCACATCCAAAGCTGCAGCCTGTCGTGGCTCTTCACTGTGTGTCTGGCTGCATGTTGAGTTGGCTCAGACTGCTGAAAGCCTTTTTGGAATTTCTCACGAACTACAGTTTGAATATGAGTGTGTTTATTATGTTGCAATAAATTAGAAGACTTGATTTCTTCTGTGTGCCATCACAATCCATTACTTTTAACAGGTGTTTTGGTAATCTTTTTATGTGTTGACACTTTTCCTTATTTTATTCATTTCTAATGAGTGTTTCTGGAAGTGCACTAACATTCTGGCACTCAGCCTCAGCTTGGCATTCAGCGCTGATGAAAAGATTTTGTGTCTTAGGCACTTGTTTTATGAGACGCTCTTTGATGTGCTAGTTGAATTTTTAAGCTACCTGGACTTAGCTAATGCGTTGAAGTCCAGAGGAATTAAACAACATGAAGATCTCCTGGTGTCTTGTCCTTATAAGAAGGTGATATGTATTCAAATGCTCAATGGGATGGGACCAAGAATAATACTTATCAATTCTGTTCCATATGTCAGGGGCACAGTGTTCACTGAAGTTAGTCCTGAAGTAAATGACTGTACTTGGGGGGTAGAAAGTGACTATTTTCAAGAGGTCAGTGTGAAGTGGATGGAGATTCACCGCCTGCAATTTGTGCAACTCCATAAAACGGGCTGTGACGCTGTCAACGCTACAAAAGCAGTTCATTCTTATTGGCTGCCCTTGTGAACAGAGTTCAGCATCACCTCCCACCACCACATTTCTGCTTTGTTGTGATACAAAACAAGTAAATAGCATTGGCTCAATCGGGGTATTACTATGGAAACTGCACTTTCGCACTGCTTGAAAAATCTCTTGCATAAGGTTGCATACGCCTCAGTAACCTCGCTAATAATGGCATATCCCAGGTGTCCCATTTAGGTTTCTCATGGCAAGCATATGAGTTTATCCATGCTTCTGTAAACAGTGTTGACATGCACCAATTTACTGGCAAAGCATATTCCAAGCATCCAAACATAATTATGAATGCAAGCAGAGTGAAGTAAATATATACATATCTTTCTTGGTTTGGTAATGTGGCAAAAATATGGACACAGATTTGTAACAGACTGAGAGGACAACAGGACCTAGAAAAGAGTGTTGAGTCTCTGAGTCTCAGGGAGAAACAGACTCATTATTGTGAAACAAAAATGACACTTTGGTCACCAGCACGTACCCCCTGCTACTCAAGATCCTTTTTAATGTCTTGCATACACTGAGGCTTACATGCATTTTCTGCAGCTGGATAAACGTGCCATATGTTACAGAAGGGATATTCTGTAAATGTTTTTTAGGGGGCTTAGGTACAGTATGCACAGCTTGCATAAAAACAAATTACATTTACTGGCGTCTGTAACTGAAACAGTGTTGAATTGATTTTCAGCATGCCCACCCTGAGTAATCGTGTTTGCTTATTGCTGCAGTGATTCTCGGAGCATTGAGAGGAATGAAATGAAAAGGAAAAGGGAGATTTTGGGGAGCTGCTCCATTTTACATTTTAAAATGGGGTTTATTTACCTGCAGCAGCCAAACAAAGACTTCTAAGGTAACACTGGAAAAAGGAAACCTCAGTGACACCCCCAGCTCAGCTTCTCCAGGAATGCATCAGGTTTTCTGAGCCAAGTAAATAATATGTGTTTAATACCCTTTCTTTTTCCTTTATCCAAAAAATCTGAACATAGTTATAGCAGATTCGGCCAACAGACAGAGGTCTGCATTCACCTTGTTTCCTTTTGTTGTGCTTTTTCAAAAGGCAGCAGGAGAATGGTCACATCACCAGCTTTTTGTGATAATGTGACTGAACTAGATGACTGCGTGCACACTTGCAGTAGAGTACAAAACTGTATAACTATTCAAGCAATTATTTCCAACACTAATGACAGACTGAAGGTTTGTCTCGAACAGCTGCACTATTCCCCTGCTGCTTTTGATAAAAGGAGAAAAACAAATAAAGTTTATCACTGTATGTGTGTTTTCCTGTTGCTGTGCATTGCAAATAGCTTTTAAAGAATAGAACTTCAGAGTTTCAAAAATATGCATAAAAATGTTTTTTGAAACTTTCTGAGCATGAAAGGTTCAGAATAAAACTGTCTCAAAGTGTCAATTTCATTTCTGTGAAGAAAACGACTTAAACTAGATGTGGCCGTGACGTTTGTGGTATCAAATTTGCAATTAAGTTCTAAGATATGAGCAGTCAACTCCACAGCTGCACGTTTTCATCTTGGAACAGCAGTAAACCAACCAATGACAGAATCATAGAAACAGATCCACACGTAGCATCACTAAGGGACTGATCCAGTCAACAAAGGAAAGGCAAAATACACACCCGACACCTTGTCAGTGCACAGAACAGCAAGCTAGAGTTAACCTTAGCACAGACACCAACTCTGTCTGTAAAGGAACTTAAACTTTTATAATGCTGTTTATGACTCATTCAGAATCAGACTCATTTTGGATAACCCCATCCATCCGTTATCTATTCTGTTCATCTTTACAGGGTCGAAGGCGGCACGGGTTGACATCAGTGTGTCATGGGAGCTGATTTCACCTTCATATACAGCATTCATATGCAGAGAAGAGCTTGGTTGCAACAAAGCTTCATGTAAAATGAAGCAAAGGATTGAATTTAGCTCAGTAAGTCGTTTTATGTGTGGAATGACAGATTGGGTCTTTAACTGTTCAACCTTGTACTGGCATTGAAATGGATTGAATCGTTATTTTTGGGACAACATCCAGCCCGGGCCCTCTGCAGACCACTCTGCTCCTTCATTTGAGAACCAGAATGTGACTCATCTCATCATAATCTTTTAAGGCGCTCCAAATTACATTACAAACAAGGTCAGAGCACATTCAGAAATAATAAGATTTCAATAATAATTTTTAATCTCTACATTCCACCCCACCCCTCCTCCACAGCCCCCCCTCGCTGTTGCACCACAAGCCCAATTGCACAGCTTATTTAATTTTCCATCCTGCAAGTAAACACTTTAGGTTTCCTCTCTCGTGCTTCACCCCTTCCTCTCCGCCTAACGGCTGTGTTGGGCTGTTGATCTAAGATCTGTGACAAGGATGCCTGCGAGATTGTAACGTTAGACAGTGGAAACAATCTCACCCCTACCCCACAATGCACTTGGGTCAGGTTCATTTAGGTGTGACCACAGGATTGGTCCCTCCGGGAGCAATTAGTTCTCACAAAAGGATCAGGGATGGTGGGAGCCGTGAGATGTCAAACAATAGCTTCAGCCCTCGTCAGCTAAACGCCTGTTACCCTCGGCTCCTATGAGGCTCAACTGCCAGTGTTTTGTGTTTGTGCGTGACTGATCCCAGCCTGCATGCACTGAGGGTGTCATGTCATGATGGGAGGAGTAATGTCTGTGTGAGGGAAAGGGGAAGAGACTGAGCTGCTTGAATAAAAACCATCAAACCATTGTGCTGTGTTAAAATCCATCCGCCCACAAGGTGCCTGTGTGATAATCAGACTCTAGAATATACATTAGAGTTCCACCCCATCAAAAACCTGATAAAAGGAATCGCATTAGATCAGAGCTTGGAAACTTCTTCTGCATAAAAAAAACTGGTGCAAAGTGCATACAACTTTCAAATTTAAAAAAAAATAAAATAAAATAACAAAGCCCATCCCCCTCTTCGATTATACAGCTTTCTTAGTCATTGTCATCGGCATGTGCTTCTTCTCAATCCCTTTTTGAGATTTCAAAGGTTGCTCTTTGTAAAAGAGTACAATGTTAAGACCTGCTAATAGCCACACTTATCACCATTAATGTTGTGAGAGCAACATGGGCTTTGACGAGACTGATGAACATTTTGCCGTACTATGACATTCTTTTCATCTGAAGCATAAAGACACCTAGTGACAGGAGTTCTTTTCATTTGGCAACGAGAAAAGACCAGTTGTTATGGTTACACGTTATAAATAGAGCAGCTAGGAGTGTAGGTGACAAGGGAACTGAGAGTTTCAGGATGAAAGACTAAGATGAAATCCACCCCACAATCCTTTGCTGCAGATCTGCTAACTTACAGGGGGAGACATCAGTGCAGGCAAACTTGGAAACATCAGCCGACAAAAAGAACTCGGGCTCCATCAGTTAAAGAACTCATCATCAGCTCACTCCAGTGTCAGATCCATCTGCTCTTATTTCAGCTTCCCAACGCCGTGATATTTATGGAAGAACCACATAATGAGTGTTATAACAGTGCAGTCTTCAAGTTCAGTCTTGACACAGAGCAGCTGTAAGACATGGACAGCTTCTCTTGTCTGTAAAAAGTTTGTGTCCCCATCTCCCCCCCACCTCTGCACCCCTGTGATTTTTGGCATTTATATCATACGCATTGTTCGTTGCCCCAATGCCCAGCACTGAGAGCTTCCTAATACATGCTGTAATTAGAACCAGCTCAAGGATTTAATGAAGAGGCGCTCACTTGATGGCAGCGGCGCTTGAGACATTGCCAGTGGCTCTGACTTCAAAGCAGGAGATATGGCTCCTCAGCAAAGGAAGGGAAACGCAGCAAAGAGATAACAAGTCATGGCTTTCTTTTGATTTGTGGCATGCCAGGGCACTTACTGTATAGGTCTGCAGCCAGCAAGGGCATGCAAACAGTTGATCAGTGTGGCATTGCACTACTGGGCAATGAGTATCATCAGCTATAGAGCCCAGTAATGATGTGAGTGGGAGGATGGCTCCCCATCATCCACTTTTAGAGTGCGCTGCCTTCCAGAAACAAACTCTGGAGAAGAGTTGTGATCTACCCAAAAGCCTTAGAGGATGAGAATACGTTTCAAAGTCATTTTCAGTTCTCTTTGACAGCTATGAGCCTTAAAAAAAAAAAAAAAAAGACAGTACCCCGGGAAAAGTTAAATGACATTTGCAATGTGTGAATGAATATTAATGACAGTTGTCAGGCTATACACTATTAGTTTTCCTGCAAGGTGGGTAAGTTTTGGCTAAGTGCAATGTTAATCATGTAGTCCACTGAGTTGTTTGCTGCTCTGTGAGGATTAATGAAGTAGATAATGTCCTCAGTTGCATTGCTGAAGGGTTTCCACCCCCACATTCATTTCATATTAACCACAGCGCATCCCTTCAACTTCATCCCACCGATAAGATATTTTCTTTTCCACTTTGAGATGCCCTCAAATTGCATTAAGCTAGTTCATAAATCATTTTAAAACCATTATATAAGATCTTTCCATAGGGTACATACTGCACACTCGTATAAACACTGACTTCAAAGCAATTTAGGAAAGGATTTAAGAGATCAGGCATCTTTTTTTTCTTATCCAAATTATAAATCTCTGAAGCTGATTGCAAATGTGTGTCATATAATCTCAACTAAATAAGCAAATGGAAGCAGATTTCTTCTCTATTTCATGGTGTTCAAATTTGTTTCTGCGACACAGTCATTATCTTCCCCACTGGTCCCAGACTGTCTCCACAGAAAGACCACTTGGGGTTTTTAGAAAAAAAAAGCTGGATGCCAAAGAGGGGAAGGAAAAATGAACATGCTCATCCTCTGCCATGAAGAATAAGATGTCGAGGTTGACTCATTAAGTTTCGTTATCTTGTGTTTGTTCAAAGCAGGTCCTTTGGAACCTTTTTTTTTTCTTAAATCTGTGGTGCTTTTGAGAATCCTCCAACCAATAACCAATACTTCTGGGCCACAGAAAGAGACGGGCATGATGAAAGCGCTTCATTGATGTTTAGGGTGTGGAGAGTATGTTGCCCTGTCTGGGTCCCCTAAAGGTATAAAATGAAGTTATTTTTTTACTGTTGCAGTACTTCTAGATAAGACAACTGTCACATTTCAAATTAATTATGCCTCCACTACCCACAGTATACAATTTTCTCCCCAATAACTAGTTGTCATTCATCAATGGAATTACTGGTATGGCGATTACAATGGTAACATTGTAATCGCCATACAGAGTAATTAGTTACCCATAAAGACCTAGTGTGTAACAAAACACAACATTTACTAACATCATGAAGTAGACCGGGATGGTAGAAGTGTTTTTACTTTCTTCCCTCTGAGCCTCAACAAACAGACGGGCTGATTAAAACCAGTAAAACCAAAGTACAAAGCAGAATAAATCAAATGTCTTCAGTTTAAGACCCAAATTCAAATGTTGCTTTGAATTCTTTCAACTATTTATCTGATAACTTATGAACAAGATGTTCAGGGTTTTGTTTTTTTTTTTCCTAGCAGCCTTATTATCCAGAGTTGTTCTCCTTTCCATAACAACTGGATTAGGGGATTAAAAACTGTAGAAACGCCTAATAAAGGAGTTTCACACAGAAAATCTGTGATCCACGATGCTGTGGACAACAGACCTCTCAGAGTTGGGCATTAAGCTGCCGCACAGGTTTGTGGGATAATTTATCATCCAGACGTCCAATGACGGAACACTTTCATCTGGTCAATGGTTGGAAAAAGAAAGTCAATGTAGACTATAAAGCTGGAACCTGCACAGGGAGGATATGACAACACTGACAAATGATCTAATGATTCATTTGAGGTAATGTAGAAAAATGTAGAAAAATCATAATAACACAGAAGAGTTATCTATTATAACTTTACCTTGACCTGAGCAGAGATTTGTTTTAGTGCTCCATCCAGCCTTTGGTACCCAGATGACTTCACGTGTGTAGATTTTGGATAAGGTTATTAAGGTTATGAACAGATTTTGTATTGCACTGTCTGACTTAGTTTTTTATTTTTATTTATTTATTTATTTATTTATTGGAAGGGGGGGGGTGTCTGCTGGAGATCTGGACTTGACATAACAGATCACTATTCATTTTGATGTGATTATCGCTGTCACTATGATGCCTAGAGGCCAAGTAATGAGTATTGTTATTTTTCAAATCTGTTGATTAATTAATCAAATCATTGTTTGAACTGTAGAGGATAACGATTACAATAACAACTCAAGAAACTCAGTTTGCCATTGGCAGCTAAACACTGTCTCTAAATAATGGATGAATCGTGAATGGCAGTAGCATGTGCTCACTGGTGGTACATTAACAGTGATGGGGCGGCTCTGGCTCTGGAGGAAGAGCAGGTCTTCTTCTAATCGAAAGGTCAGCCGTTTGATTCCTGGCTCCTCTATTGCACATGTCAAAGAGTCTTTGGCCGAAATAATGAACCCAAAACTCCCCCAGATCAGTGCGTCTGTGTGTGGAAGTGGAAGTGCTGCATATGTGGGAAAAAATGCTGCATTCTGTGTGTGAATGTGGCTTGAAATATAAAATGCTTTACAGCTCTTTTGAAAATACAGTGCTCCATTAGTGAAGTATAAGTGAAGTCCACTTATCATGTGTAGTGTTTGTAAACCCAAACGGATCAGGTATCTAAACAAATTCAGACAGCACTTACATTTACCTGCATTTCTGCAACCTGCCTTGAGTGTCCTTGCTTTTATGAATTATCAGGCAGAAGATTAATAATGTTATTCCTGTCTCTTAGCTCCCAAAAGCTACACAGTGCTTCAAGGTTTTGGTATTATTTGAAGTTGCACAGCTAAAAATATCTTTGGCTTTCACTGGACACTTAATCTTGTTAAAAAAAAAAAATCATGTATTATCTGGCTAAATCATATTAATATTTTAATCTCATATTATCTCTGGCAGGAGAGGCAATTATTTTGTGGTGATGAAGTGTCACTGCTAAATGAATAACCAGTTGTCACAGCCCACCACTGAGGACAGGGGGCATTGCTGAGTGGATATGAAACACAATATATCTGCAATTAACTTTTACCCGCCATTCCCTTCAGAAGCGTAAATAACGTTTATGTTCTAAATATTCCTTCAGTTCAGCTTGTTCTGCAGGGTTAGGCATATTATCAGCTCATTACGATGGCACACACACGCTGCTTTATTCTCATTAATCTGTCGGTCTCCGCCAACCCTCACTATCTTCACCTAATCAGTATTTATGACCTCCGACTAGACACCGTGATATAGGAACCTACACATGCAGTACATTTTATATGTTCCCCAGCACACAGAAATAAAAGTGTCTGATCAAACAAAACAGCACATTCACGGACTAAAGTGACACACTGATAGACTTTGACAGAAATTCACAAAAAAAAAAAAAACTAAGCAAAACCTCAAGAGAGGTTGTTCATTACTCTGTAACTCATCACACAATGAGTATCCAAAATTATGATATATCTGCTCATTGCAATTAATTTGCAGTGTCTCTCCACCTCTCGCCTACTTGTTCAGTCTCCAAATTACATCGAAGACAACAACGTCGTACACAATGTTTCCTTCTTCCTGTCTTCACTTTCCATTTAAGTTTTGATTACGTTCACCACATACAGTTAATGGATATAAATTAGTGCAATTTTCTCAGCATTGCCCAATAACACAAACTCTGATCTTATATGCTTTCACAGCTGTTCAGACAATTCAACTGGGATGCTAGATCAACAAACAAGTCTCTTTTAATTCACTGTTCACATTTTTTATTTCGATCCATGGCCATAAAACCAGCCTTCAGTCTGCGTTCATATTTGCACATAGAATGCAGAGCAAGGATAAGTGCAGATTAAAGTCCTTGACGGCCTTCATTTTGTTCATTTTTAAATACAGAAGCAGACAAACAGGGAGGAAGAACGAGGAGAAGGAGAAGATCAAATTCTACATAACCATAACTCTTTGGTCTATGTATAACTCACACACACAGTATGTACACTACATCTTCTCCCGATCCCCTTATCTCCCATCTTCATCTCTTTGTATCGCTTGTGTGCATGTTCCGACTATGAGATGAGGATTAAACCCCGACAGGTAATAATCCTGATATTGCTTTCATTAAGTAGATGAGATATCGACAGTAACTGACCTAATCTGATTAAACACAGTCTCTTCTCTTTTTTGTTTCTGTCGGGTTATGAAACCTGCAAAGTGAAGTGAAGTGAAGTAAAAGTCTAATATTTGCCACTGAACCTGAATACGAATGAAGTATGAAGTAGCATTGAATGGAAGTACTCGTGTAGAAGTACTTTGAAGTCAAGTCAGACCATTCATTGAGTAGAGGGATTTTCCTTAGGTGGTAATCTAATAAATAATAATTAAACTTGACTATTGTTAGGGTTTGGTTTGATTGTAACCTGTAATGCCTTCCTCCAAGAGCAGGGAACATCCATGTCTACCCCGGCCACACCAATGGGAAACTGCCTTCTGCTTCAGACTTTAATTCATCCTCTGAACGCCGCTAACATGGGGTTACTTCATGCTAGATTTAATCCGTACAGAGGGAAGTCAATCGGGAACAGCTTGAATATAACAGAAGTTTGTTTACAATTAAAGGTTCAGAACTTCACTTCACTTCACTAAAGATGACAAAGAAATCCCAGTTTGGGTTTGTTATGGTTAGGAAAGCCTTGTGGTGTTGACTGGTTCTCACCAACACTGGGACAAAAGAGCTTTTGTTTTAAACATCAATTAATGAACTGTGGTGGGGTTTGCCTGAAGTAGGACTACAACACGAGTCGCCTACAGAGAACACGCAGCCCAACGATTCAAAGATTCTGCTCTGGTGTTGAGTTAGCAGATTAATGTGAAACTTTTGTGAAGATGGAAGGCACCTCTGTAAAAACATAAATAAAAAGGAGCACAGAAAGAAAAGGCTTTGCAGATTTGTGGTCTGGTGAGCTCTACTTGTAACATTTCTCTCATGTTTGACTTCAACCTAATTTCAGAGCATAGAAAAGTGAAAAAACACCTAAACCTTCATTTTGGATGGAATGACCGGCCTTAATCCAGTGTGCTGTGATATTAAAGGATGATGAAAGCCGCTGAACAAAATTTCTTTTCCTTCGCTGTCTGTCCAATCAAATATGTCTCACTGAAAACTCTGAAGGGAAAAATGTACAAACCCAGTGTCAGAGATTTTCTACAGCTACCCTTCAAGTCCTTGGATTGTGACTTTGATTGACAGCAGGTCTAGGGAAGACATTTGTGTCATTTTGAAATGAAAACAGATGGTTTTCATTCTTTCTACTCTATCTACTCCTGCGCTATTCGACTTGAAGGACATTTGCAGATAATAGTGACTGATCTGCCAAATGCCTGGGACACTGGCACAGCTGACCTCCACTGAAAAGACGCTGTATAATCATTGAAATTATTTAGCAGTTAAAGTGAGTGGCTTTGAAGCAATCCAGTTTTAGAATTTGACAAGGATGAATCCTGATGAAATATGTGTGCTGTCCCTAATCCTCTCCAATCGTAACCAGCTGTCCCGGGTTATGGATGTGGCTGCTGCTTAACCTGCCGAGAGACGGGCCTTTGATCTGGATTTGGGTCTGCCTACACTAAACTGATCCCTTTCCCCACCATCTGTCACACTTTAATTACTCTTGTTTTTTTTAAGTACATTTAAAAGGCCAAGTAGCTTCAGAAAGATGTTTTATTCTTTCATAAGGTTTTATTTATTATTATTATTTTACCTTTGCTTTCGGCGCACACAATTATCTTGGATGTTACAGCTGCAGCCACCGGCATCTGGGTGACGCTGAGTGCTCACTTACAGAATGGTAAAATATATGCCAATTCTCACAACATGTGGGGAAACAGTTTTGCTGTTTGAGCTAATTGTTTTTGGCCTGACACAGTGTTTACATGTGTGAAGGTCGAGGTTGGAATTTACCCCAAAGACTCTTCTGTGGATTTACATGTGAATGTGAACATGATCCTGACATAATTCATTCCCCTGCTCAAGCAGCAACAAATGCATCATAATGCACTCTGCATTCAATTACACTATTTTGCATTCAGGTGAAATAACCCCACCATTAAACTAAGAGCTTCATACTGGAGGTGTGCAATATTCCCAAATGACTACACTTATTGCTCCACATATTGTCTCTTTTTCCATTTTGACAGTGCTCATAAATTCAGGATGAGATTAAGTTTTTGGACATGGCGGGGTTCCATTTCCTTATCTGATAACAATAACGAATTGATAGGACCTGAAGCCTGAATAATACTTCACATGAACAAAGACACAATTCATAAAGTTCATCTAATATAAGAACTAATGTTGATTTCAGGTCAACAATACATTTTGCAAAGTTTATTAAATATTAATGGTTCACCGCAGTTCACTGCAACAACACTACAAAATGCCAAAACCCAAAAAACATACCATGGAGTTACTTCACTCAAGCTCGCCATTTCAGAGTCACCATCTCCTTCTACACTGGATGTTTTATCTACAGCTACAAATGTCAACTACGAATATCATTTCCTTACAATGCACTAACACATTCAACATATGATTTGTCTGGTATTAAGAAAACAAGGTCAGTTTGAACAGCTTTTACAGAGAGAATAATCAGATGTGCTTGTGGCTCTGTGCAAAGTGATTTTAATAGTGAGAGAGGAGATATTTTTTTTTCTGTTCCAGCATTCATTACAGTAAATAACAGAGTTTAATCAGGTTCTGTAAAGAGGAGAAAAAATGCATTCAGTCATCTCACATTTACCCCGCGCTAATAGAGAAATGGTAAACCTAAGAAGGACATAAGTCAACATTCCTTTTATTAAAAGTGATCAAATATAGATGAGGCAATTCATTTTCTGACACAACGTACTGTGTATCTGTGGATCACGTCGCTACGGCAGCATGAATTGCATTGTGCAATATTTTTATCAACATAAAACACAAGTGATTCTCACGAATGAAAGGCTACTGACTACTGAACCAACTTCAAACCACAATCCTATTATGCACATCTACGCACCTTTAAGCTCTTTCAGCTCATTATCGTGGTCCAGTAAACCACAAAATGCTGGTTCATAGGAAACTGCAAGCAGCTGCTCCAAATAACAACTTAACACAACATAATTATTAACTATTTATTCAGCATGAAGTGGTTAAAGGAACCTCAATGACTCAAATTGCCCCAAAAACGTACAGAACTGTTTATCATGTTCTTTTTCACAGGTGCTTGCTCAGGATTCATAAGAATTTGATTGGCTCGTATTACTTTATTTGATTTGCAGCTTAATGCAGCTTCAGTTTGTTCCCATTGCACAAAAAAAACCCAGCACAACTTGTCCTCTACTCTGTTCAGGGTTATTTACATTGCTGTGAAGGTCTCGACTACCTTCTACAGCTGTGTTTATCTTGTTCAGCTCTCTAGAGATCTGCCTCTAGTGAGTCTCCTGCCTACATCGGCCCCTCAGAGGCATATTAACAAGATGGAAACAAGCAGAGTCGTCTCTATTGGAACATTCATCTCTCGCTCCAGCTTCTTGGCAGATGGAAAGGAATTGACATATCATACCTGTGCCACCAGCACTGCCCCCACGGGGATTCAAACACAGTGAAGGAGAAAAGTCCTTTTGTGAAGTAAACTTTGTTTTTGCTAAATTCAAAAATTTAAGTATTGATTTTACATTTCACTTAATTGCATTGTGCCTTTGCATCCTGCCAGCTGATGGTCAAGATCACCTCATTAAAGGTTTTAGATGATCATTAATGTCTCCTTGTGTGTTGAGAAAATTCTTCCCCATAGGACAATAAAAACATAAAGCCACTTCATTTATGTGGACATACCATAAATGAGGGAAGAGTTTTTGCAGGGGCATTAAAATGAAAGCACACTGACCTTGACGCATGTGACCCAAATATATCAATTCAATCTGCCAAAGCAAGACTGATTCAGGCTGTTCTGTAAGTGGCCACAAATAATGTCCCCATCATCCAAACAGCCTGCATGAGGCTGAATGAAGCAGCACAAACCTCCCTAAGTGTATAATTGTATGCGAACACTTGATGGCGCCTTATTTCTTGGACTTTTTAAAGCCACTTCTGCTCATCAACAAATGATCCAGTAGACCCCAACCCTAAGATGCTTACCAGACCTATGATGTCATGGTTACAATAATGAACACGTTGTTGCAGGCAGGGTTATCTATGCCAACCAACCTCATGATGCACAATTTACTTATATATATTCTACATCACCTACAGTCCCTTTCAACTCTGTCCTTGTCAAACCTAATATGAACACTAGAGGACGCCAAAGCAAAACAAACAGTAACTATGAGCTGCGATGCTTGAGAAAAAAAGATATATGGGGTAATTTATTGTTGGATATCCCCCTGTTATCACTGTATATAAGTATCTGAGCTAAATTATGTTATACGTTCAGATCCAGAGATTGCACTGACTGCTTGCACCAAATCACAGTGGTCCCAGTACTAATTCCTGTGGGATACCCACATTTAATGAGACAGCAAAACCACACCAAAAAGTTTCCAAGATGATCTACAGTTGGTTTACAGTTGGTTGGTATACACTAAACCAAATATAGGTACTCTTAAAATAATCAGCCCCCCTTTAGTAAGAAATTTGAGTTTTTCTGCTGCTTTTTCAAAACAAGTTTGTTTCAAATTTCCACAGACTGGAGGGTATTGTTAATACTCATTGTTTTAGGATCTACTAATCAGTGTAGCTCTATCTTAAACACACCCCCTACTGAGAGAGCCTTCGCTACACTCTTTTCTTCTGTTGACTCAGCTCTTTGTGTTTGTGAGGTTGTCTGGATAGTAATCAGCATTTCTCTACAGGTACATGTCTATGTATTCCATGGAACAATATTCAAATCAACAGAGCTTTTGTTCACTCTATGTGGGGCAGATTCTTATTCTGAAATCAGTGAACAATGAGACTGTAAATGTTGTGTTAAGAGATTTGTAAGTGTAACTAATCTCAATAATTAGCCTTGACCTACAAGCTGTTTTGCCTCATGCTGTAAACCCACTGTGATAGCTCCCCTTGATTTGCCACGAAACTGTTCTGTAGATTGCAATCGGGGTAACAGTCATTAACTAATGCAGAAGAAACCGATTTTTTGCCTTTAATTGGTGAAAAAAAAGTCAAGGTCATTACAGCTTGAACGCCACAAGAATATTGCACATCACTCATTCATTCACATCCTGTAGAAAAAGTAACACTAATTTTGAGCGGTCAGAACAGGGGAGGTGTTTGATCTGGCTACTTGTGTGATGATTAGAGAACACTTTGTAAAATCTTAAAAGCTGCAGATCAGGAAAGGATGGGGAAGAAAGGAAGAAAGCATTTCAGATGATGAAGACGTGGAGCATAAGACTGCTCAGAACTGATTAGCATTTCCTCTGATCTTTGACTGCTGTCATCATAAACACAGAGTTTGAAGTGTGTCCTGAAACTCAGACCAAAATTCATATAATCTCAAAGTCCTTTGCTCCACTTGCTCAGTTTATCACATACAGAATGAAAGAAAATCTCATAATTAAGTCTCTGATAAGGTTACAGCTTAATTTAATTAACAAAGGCAGTTGTTCATAGCTATTTAACAGTAGAGTAGTGCAGTTATGCCCAACAGCTATTTTAAATTTCAAGTAGACTTTTGTGCATTTGTTTCTTTATCAGCATCAGCTCTCCTCATTCACATTCATTCCCATGCCTGCCTTCACACCTGAGCTCTCCAGTACAAGGAAAGCTGTACACAGTTAGTCAGCAGCTTGGGAAAAAGCTGCAGTTGGTATTTCCAATTGCTGATGGTCTTGCATGATATAAAACTGAGCAATATATTTATAAATGAGTAAATAAAAGTTGCTTAAGGTAGATTGATTATACATAAGAGAGGTCAAAAAAGAGATGCATACCATTCTCACATATTCTGCAGTTACTACTGGTCTGTTTAAGCTAATGATGTACACTGTTGCTGGTAAGCCCACCCAGTGAAATAACATCTTTACACGATAGGTGAAAAAAAGATACAGATTTAAAACAAGTACATATTTTACCCAACCTTTCATCTATTATCCAAATTAATGTATTCATATACACTAGGTGGAAAAGAGCCAAAGTTAAACTGATTAACTTAAACCCCTTCATCATTGAGAGAGCTCAAAAAACTAGCAAAATTTGAAATAAATAAATTTGCATTATTTACAGGCAAAAATCTAAAGTTATCAGGAGAAGAGTGACTCCAAGTTGATCTGGTTTTTGAGAAACAAAGTGCTTTCAAGGAGTAATCAGCATGTTTGAATAATCAGCGCTTAGTTTGTATGGTAGTTTGGTGCATGTGTGTCTGAGACACGTTCACCTGAAGGTATTACAGTAAGAGTCCACTCAGAGGAATCTATCCGCCTGCAGGCAGGTTTTTGTGTTTTAATTAAAGCTCTTCTGGTCATCTGAAGCGAGTAAATAATCTGAGTCGATAGTGCTTCTTGCCACACTTCATGATCTGCCTAATTGACTGAAGTATTTTGGGAGAGTAGAGGAATCGGGTTAGTTTCTGGAGGACGCTACGTATTTTATCTATCTTTTCGGTATGAAACTCATTTGGTTTGAAAAGTGGCTGTGAAAGGTCTGTAAAATGGTCCGCCTGGATTAACTTTTTAAAATACAGTTTGCCACCCCAGGGACACTTTGGCCAGACGCTGTTTTCACACAACCTTGATAAATCATCTTTTCTTTTTTCTTTTTTTTTTTTTTATGAACCTACAAAGCATTTCAGGATTCCAATTTCACCGAAAGCTCTTTCCACATATCTGGTTCGTATTTGTGGTTTTCATCACAATATGTTCCAACTACAGCCTGGGTTTTGGTTGAAAGTTTAAAATCACCTTCGGAAGGCGATGGGACTTATGATTTTATTTGAGTATGTTATTTTGGGCTTCGTACACAGAAGTTAGGGCCTCAAGTATAACAAGCATCGAGTTTTCAAATGATCATAATTCAAATCTTTGTTTTCCATTCATATGCTGATTGTCTTAATTTGCTCAGATGTGGCTGAGCAGCACCAGTGGTGACAACTGCTGTTCCTTCTTCTGCTGCTGCCGCTGCTGTGGTGCATTGTTTGCCTCTGTATTCACTGAACTATACAGAAACCTGCCACATTATTCTAAGGATTAAAGGCTGAATGAAAACGCTGGAGTCTTTATTCTATGGTGCTTGTTGATATAGAAAATGTTGACTTTGACAGAAATAATCTGGGTAAGCAGTTTCAAAGGGGTGATGTCTAGATGACTGGGAGCTGCCCTGAAGACCCTCAGATAAATGCCTTGCCCATGGGAAGTTATCACATGAGAACATGGAAACAAAGCTGTCTTAAATGTTGGAGCCAGTTTCTGCATTCAGAGTAGCAGTTTGAAATACATTCCAGGAAAAAAAAAAAAAAAAAAACACTCTTCCTCACACCTTTCACCAGACAATTCGTGCTAGTGCATCCTTGGCCACCGTTCCTCCTCTGTGCCCTACACATGTGTTTATTTTGGCCTGTTTTTGTCCTGAAAGGCCTAGTGTCTTTGAAGATGCTCCTCCTTCCTTTGCAAATGTCCAAAGCCCGTGAGGGGCAAAGTTTTGAGTTCAAAGCCCTGCAATTCAACTGTATCAGCACAACTTACAGCTGGCAATAGAGATAAAATTTAGGATGCAGGGGAATTGGCACTCAGTCTGCAGTGACAGTGGTGGCTTGACGCCTGGTGTCCCAGAGTCCTCCTTTGTACTACCAGCAGAAACATTTCCTCCCTGCCAGGGGGCCACTGGGGGTGGGGCAGCAAAATTATGAGTGTGTGACATAAAGATATATTTTGTGGCACTTCAGGACAATGTGTGAATAAAGTCAATGATTAGTCTATGAACTATATGGCTTTTTTGCAAGTTTATTGAATTTGGAAAGAAAAACAAGGATGAATATAATTGGATTTTACTTTGCCCTTTTAAAGGTGGCAAATGTATGCACATGAATATAATGAGCGCTCAGTAAAACTGCCTGTAGTTTAAATCAGGAACAACTTACTGAGAGCAATGGCCTCATTTAGTACAGACCACACTTGGAAAGGGTGGTGGAAAGGTTAGAGAGTCTTATAAATAATATCTGCAAATTTAAATAGGTTGTGTTCATTTTTCAGCCAAATATGAAGCCCATATAGACAAGGCACACTTGGACGAATTATATTTTCTTTTTTTTTTTTTTTTTACTTGCTTTCTAATCTATATGGTAATCTAGAAGCCACAATATTCAGTTAATGAATAAACCAATAAACTATTCCCCATCCACAATGATCAAACTAAAGGAGGGTTCAATTTCCTGGATTTGAAGTGCAAAAGAACAAATTAAAAATCTTTATTTGGAAGGCTGGTTTTAAGATATCTTCTTACCATATATGCTATAATCAGACATCTATCTTCCGCAGTGAAATGTTTTGTGTGCCAACCCTAATGACAGTCTGTCATCTCTGCCTGGATGATGTCTTTTATGACACATTGTCTAGAGTTACCTGCCTCGTGTATCTGAAGTCGCTGATAAAGATTAATTATTTCTCAGTCTCCTCTGCATTGTGTCAAAAGAGGCTTGCATCTCCCCCTGCTGTTAATGTGGTAAAATCACCATTTCAGTATCAAATCAAGACGCAGGGAGAGCTCATGTCTCACTTTCTTTTAGAAAATTAAAGCCTTGTATTAATTTTACTAATTGAGGTTCTCTGTTTTACCTGCTGCAACGTAAATTTACAGCTGAATTGTTATACTGAAGCCTGTCTGACATGTTGATTGTGTTTCTCCACCACAGAACACTGTTTGAACCACTTTGTTTGAAAAGATCAGCACAAAGAGGGGAGAAAAACATCATGAATAAGTAACTCACCACATACACATGTTAAAGTATAAAGACGTTGTCTGTTGCCAGTAGATTATGGAACGAGCTCTAATTCTCTCAGCGTGAGCTCATTCATATTCAGCACAGTGGATAATTTTATAATTTCACTTCCTCAGCACAAAAAGAACTGGAAACAGAATCACAGTATGACTCCAGAAGGTCAGATGTCTGAACTGTGATAAGACTTTTTAATTGAATTCATTTAAATTCAAGAGATTGAATTAGAAACATTTTCAGATAGACAGACAGATATACCTTTGTACTTCAGATATATGTATTCTATCGACATATTTCCTGTTGATATTTTTCTGGAACTTCAGGGGAGAGGAAACACCACCCTCTGCATCTGCTGTCAAGACGCGTTCACGGTTGAATTTAACCCTGAACGCATCACGAAGCTACGTCTACGACACATGGAATCAAAGGTCACGTGAGTGCTAACCCACGTGACAGTCTGGCGCTAGAATCAACATGGCCGCGGTGAGACGACACGGAGTGGAAAATTATTCAGTTTAAAATCTAATGATTTTTATCGATAGTAATTTCAGTTTAAAGGGTCGTGTTTACATTTTTAATGCCAGACTAACAGAAAATAAACCAGAGTCAGTTCGCTAAATTTACCATGAAAAGATACCGTTCAATATTAAAATATAACGTTATTGTGAACTTTTTCATAGTGATGACAAAACTAAAAGGGTTTTTATTAACTGAATATTTTATGTATTTCAGGATGTGGTGAACTTTCCTATGCTAAGAGTGAAGTTTGAAGTTTACACTTCAATACACCTGAAACTGCTTTCACGTTAATTTCTACAGTAAATGGACTGGGCGATATAACAGGGACTATAACTGTATATATATATATATATATATATATATATATATATATATAAATGTTATGATATTATGTGATCTGGTGCACCATCAGACACTTTAAAAATGAACTACCTCACTGACACATTGGGGATAGCATCAGGTTCTATTAGAGTCTGTCTCCTGTTCTGCCTTCTCAGTTAGACCAGTGAATGAAACAGAGATCATTGAACCTTAGATTACTGTGAGGTTATGGATTAACCTTTGGAACGTTCCACAGTCAATCAGATTTGTTATAATTGTTATCAGGACACATCTTTCCATCTGTTTTAACTCAGTCTGAAACTTCTGGTTCACCCACTCCAGACAGAACAGGGAACATCTTCTCCCTGAAAAAAAAAATACCTCTAGCTTTTAGAAAATAATTAGTTCTCTTCTATAAGCTTATACGAACATTTTTACTGCAGCCTTCTTTCAGATCTAAGACAGATATGAATAGTCAAACTGAAACAGAAGGATTAGAAAACTCTTTGGCCAAAAAATGTATGTATGTTGTGATCGTCGTTTATAAGAATTTACTGTGAACCACCACCACATCTGCAGCTTCAGAACTTCCCATTACAGCCGCTGTGAATGAATTATTTAGTGTCCACTGTGTCATTTGACACAGTTCGGTTTAGGATGCTACTTGTACACGAATGAGGGAGGATGTCAGAAAATCGTTGAATGATGGTGTGACAGTGTGGATCAGGTTATGTTTGTTGTGGACTTGTGCACCAAAGCTGGTGCCACCCAATCCCCATCTCCCTGTCCTTTCAGACCTGTCTTCTACTAAACTTGACTGATCCATCCATCCATGATACCTCACTGTAAAAGCCACCAAAAAATATTTCATTAAAGTGCTGCAAACTGCTTCTCTTAGAGCCTCTGAGTTTTACTAAAGTCATCCTGCAGAAACTTTGGTTTCTCAGCTTTGTATTCACTGCAGTAATTTTATCCTGATAAGGGACAACATGTTTTTCTTCTTCTATGTTGACATGTTCCTTTCTTCAACTGATGATTAAAAATTCTCTCACTCATGTTCTGGCTGTTTCAATTCTGCAGGAGTCTTTCTTCCACTGGACTTTTGGAGTAACTGAGGCTGACTGTTATGGAGCCATTGATGTGGACTCTGGGAAATCCATCCTTTTTGTTCCCAAACTGCCTGAAAGCTATGCCACTTGGATGGGCGAGTGAGTCACTCTAATCCTCAAAGGGCTGTGGGCATTAAGCGCATTCAGTAACAGGGCAACTGTTTCTGAATTGAACCTGAAGAAAGGGTCGACACAGTCATGTGCTACATAGTGTCAGAGAAAATTAGTTAAGAATTAAGCATTTTTTAATTGCTCATCGAGTATAAATGACAAAGAAAATCCAGCTCTTGGCTCCTTTGTGAGGATCAGTTGCAGATTAAAAGAGATGTGAGATGTGATAAAGAAATTTATTGTACTTTTCCTCACCAGCTGTTTCATTTGTATCTGTTGTCAGGATCTTTTCTAAGGAGCACTTTAAGGCAAAGTATGCTGTTGATGAGGTGCAATACGCTTGTGACGTAAGTCAGTCTGTGAAGTTGTGTGTGTGTGTGTGTGTGTGTGTGTGTGTGTGTGTGTGTGTGTGTGTGTGTGTGTGTGTGTGTGTGTGTGTACAGCAAGTGTGACCTTTTTCCTGTGCAGTAACTGAACCTTGATGTTAAGTCACCCAGCTCTGCAGTTCCAGAAAAGAACATTGGTGCCTCCATAGACTGTTTTTAAAGGTGAAAGTCATCCGTCTCCTCTTTGAACCTCCTGGCAAAATGGAAATGACTTTGGTGGCACCAGATACAGTTTAGTACGAAACGGACCTGAGTCATTTATCTGCTCAATTAAATGTTTTATACAAAAGAATTAAATGAGAATTTATCATGCATGTCTCTGTGGCCTGTGTGTGTTTACATTTGAGTAGTGCTCACACAAAGGTAGTGGAGCACTATCATAGTACTTAAGATTGCGTTTGTTGGAGCCACAGCAGTTTGCCCCCCTCTGACACAATTCAACTAATGGAAACTCCAGGGAGTTATTTCACATATTTTTAATATCTGAAATTTGCATCCCACAACTCCATCCTCTTCTTTTAACCATTTATTCTGAGACAATACAATCCTGCTCAAATTACATATTTGGTGGCTTTGCAAAAACAGACATGTAGTGAATGTTGACAGCAGATTCACAGGGGAGCTACGCTGGAGGGTTGAAAGCTTCAGAGCTATGTTCAACAGTCATGTTTTCTAATCAATATAATATATTCAGCCCATAAGATAGAACATTTGACTGGAAAATAAATCACTTAGAAGTTTCCATTTAAAATGAGGGCATAAATTCTATATTTACCTTGTAACCCTGTGATGACTCATCCTGCTTTCAGGTATTTTATACCTGCCTGAGGTGTTAGGTTTCCTAATTAGTCTCCAGTTAGTATGTTATTAGAAACCATTCAATCACAAAATGACAGTTTCTGCATTTATTTAACCAATTCTGTCATCTAGTTGGACACAAAAACCTGTTGATGTGGTTGAGCAGTCATTTGGCTGTGCTGCCTCCAGATGGACCAAAGAGAGAACAATGTCTTTGTTTTCTATCAGAGGAAAGTCATGAATATTTCAGTACACAGTTATTTTTCAAACACTAAGACCTAGAAGATGATTTATGCACAAACACACTTTCCTCAGCACTTCTCTGCTTAACATGTGAAGAGTTCACATCCAATCCTCTCAAATGCAACAGCTTGTTGAGAGAAAAGCTAAAGGAGGGATGTATTTAATTCTGTAAAGTATCTGGCAGGTGTTTACTGTCACGATTTATTTGAGGAGGCCAGTTTTTATAATATGGACATTGCTTCAATATCCCCACTGTGTCTGGGAACACTGAGTCAAGGATCTGTTCTTTGACATTCAGGCTGCCAGCAGAGGAGTAATAATGTCGCTCGAGCTTTGTCATTCAATGTGCTCCTGAATACAGAGAGGCCACAAAGTCACAATGGCTCCTGTCAGAGTGACCTTTAATCTGCAGGCTGAGCAGAAAAAAACTGGTGTTTGTTGTTTCTGCTGCTTTGTTGTGTTTCCATCTTCTAATGATTCTCTGTCTGCTTGACAGGAGCACTGCTGGTCTCATGTTGAACAGGACATCAGCAATCAACAAACCCTGGTGTGCATGACTTAGTCCAACCTGATTACGGCTACTGAGATTTACCTAATACAAGATGATGTATGTGAATATATTTTATTAAAATAAATAAATAGAAAGCAGGATCCTTTTGGTCTACTTGTGTGTAAAGTGTTTATAGTGGCAACAAACATCCTAATCTTTGACGGTGTCAGCCTGCAAAAACCAGATTATTATATTATGTTCTGCTCAAGATCCCAGAATAGATCATCAGTATAAATAGAACCTGACTTAAATTACTGTATTGACATTAGAATGCACTTAAAGGGAATGTTTGTTTTTTTTTCTTTCCACACAGCGAGGACAGAACACAGACAGCGGGAGCATCTGCCGCGAGGCCTCCTTTGAAGGAATTAGTCGGTGTGTTTAATTGCCATCTATTTGCATTAATATAATTACACTTCGTTTGGGGAAACTATTGATTTCTTTTTTTCTTTTTATAACCAAGGATACACCAGACTCTGGTGTATGCTGATTGTTGCTTATTAACCTGATTCTGAATGGAATTAATGAGGCAAGGAATCTTACTCTTGCTTGTTAGTTGTCAGTTAATAGTGATGATACCGTTGTCCTTAGCAACGCTTTGTTTTTTAACTATGATTATCATCCAGTTTTATTACTTCTCAGTATGACCCCAGCAGCTTTGAAAAAAAGATTTATTCTTATCTCAAAGGTCATATAACCAATTTGCAGCCCTTTTATAAAAGTGAATGCAGCTTGATGCTTCATGTTGGTTGTTATTTTCATCAGCTTCCAAGTAAACAACACCCTTCTGCACCCAGTCATTGTGGAATGGTAAGTAATTCAAACAGGTTTCACATCATTGTCGACTTCACCAACCCAAGATATTAATGAAGACTGTAGTCTCTCTCTCTCAGTTTTTTTTCTGTCGGATTCTATTAATACAACAACCCTCACAAATTACACCTGCCCAGTCAGGTAACTGTGTGTGTACAATCAAAAACTCTGGCTTCTAGGTTGTTTTTATTCCCCTCTTAGAGTCAGAAGCCAGCGCACACAGGTGTAATGGACTTCGTGCTTGCCTGGTTGTCCTTGGCATTAGTGCGCACCCTCCAAATGAATTGACATTTTCTGAAATAAGGAGGAATGTTTTGCAGGCACAGCTCCTGGAGAGGAAGCCCTGATAGACTGATTTAGCTTTCATTAGTGTTGCTGTTGGTTACCACTGCCTTATGTTATTTACTTGGTTCTATATTGGTAGAAATTTTTAACAGTCTCAGTAACTATTTCAAGTGGAGCCATTTCAGGTACAGCTACTTTCACCTCTACTAAGGATAAAGAATCAGGCATAAACTCCTTCATTTGCAAAATCACACTGAAGGTGAAACTTCCACCAGCTCTGAAATCTATTGATTTCTTTCAAAAGTAACAGGAAATCTGCTCAACACTGGTATTCTGCATCAGCTACTGTATTAAAGAAATGGATTTTGGTGGCCATTACAATAAAAACAGTGTTCCTTTAGCATAATGTGTGAGTAGTATGACTGTACCTCATATTGGGCATCGATGAACTGACAGTGTGATGATCAGAGAGGGAGCTGGCTGACGTCTCACTTGTCTGCAGCCGCCTGATTAAGACTGACATGGAGCTGGAGGTCCTGCGCTACACCAACAGGATTTCCAGTGAGGCTCACAAAATGGTGAGGTCCTTCTTTGCCAGACAGAAAGTTAGGCACTTGAATTAAAACCCAAAGAATAAAGTTTATCAATAGCACCAAGTTTCGAACTTGTGCAAAGGAGTCAGATTTTCAGTTAGGACTTCCCCTATAAGTGCCAGATAAAAATGGAAAATACAGAAAGTGCTTGCAAGCACTCGCTGACTTTTGAATTGTTTCTTTGCTTAAAAGCTGCAGACCATGTTTCAGGGAAGAATCCACAACTCATCTTGTTGTGATAAAATTGGAGATGACATATGACAAGCACGATCATCAAGGAGGAGTGAAAAATAAACACAGCTGTCCTCAGTAAAAAAAAAAGATTTTCTTAAATCATTGTTTGACATATGAAAATATAATCAATGAGCAGCAAATAATTAATGGCACTATCAGGGGAGAAACTGGAGCTGTTTTTAGTTTGAGAACCACATATAGTAAGATTTTCACTGTAGGTCATGAAGCATGTCAAACGTGGACTGATGGAATATGAAATGGAGAGGAAGTGTTGCGTTGATGTTTGGGGGCAGACAGAAACGGTCTGTCTACACTTTTGCATTTGTGGAAGTTGAATCAGTTGGCTTCAGCCTCAGACCTTACACCAACAATCACAACAGTAAACTTCGTAATGGCTTCACAAGCTTTGAATGATACAGGTAGATCTGGCACTGTCATGCTGTGCCCAGTGTGCAGCTAAACAATGTGCTTCAGGTTTTATTAAAACCAATGGAGTTCATGAAGGACAGAATAAAGCGCAAGGTAGTCAGTTTACAGGATTCATAGGGAATGGAAGGTCAAAATAGACTGATAACTTTTGTTAACAAACAGAAGACGTTAAGTATGCTAACTGTTCTGCACTGCTCTTTCTTTGGTCACCAAAAACTTTGTCAGTGCAGCGAGCAAAAGAACCACGACACTGTGTCAGACAAATAGGCAAATAAGTATGTTTATCAATCAAGTTGCCTTTTTCAGTGTAAAAGAAAACCCATCCCAAAGTCTGGATGAGGCTAAAAGATGTGGCTGAATCTCTCCAATGTTTCCTCTTTGTTGATATAGTCTCCCTTTTCTGACTTTTTTTAGCCTGTTCCAACACTACTGCCACTCTAAAGGAGGGATGCGCCACACTTAACATGCATAACTGCATCTGTGGAACAAAAACTTCAGCCAACCATTCATTATCCATTTATTTCTGACTTAGTCTCTCCAGTCTGTTATTCCTTTCTAAATGTTTTATTTGATCAATTACACAATAGAGATATTGTCATCAGTGGGAAAAAAAAAAGGTTTCAGCATTACAAGTCGCCAAATTTTGCTGAAAGACCTTGAACGCTTATTGGCAAAAATAAGAGGCAGAACATCCTTTAAGCCTCTGTGGCACTGCAGTATCCTCAAGGATCTGAACACAGATCAGAGTTTGGGAAGTTGAGGTAGCGGCATCATGCCTGTTCAAACAGTACATCATCTTACTGTTGTTGGGTTGTTGCCGGCTAGCAGCATCAGTGTGGAAAAGAAATTGTGAGATGTTGTTTATTCTGCATTGGCCTTCTCCATGTGTACCTCTCAGAAATGAGTTATTAAAGATGTATGCTATTTTTCTGTTCAGTTAGAATGAAGGAGCATGCTGTCCAGAAAACGGCTATTCATTTCAGGTTGTTATGAGAATTTTATATTTTTCAATGCAGTTAACAACTCCTAATGCACTTATTCAAGATTTCTTGATTGTCCTTCCTCATATATACCAGACATTTACAAAGTGGAACGAAATTTCAATGCCACTGGCTCCACACACACACACGAGAAAAAAAACCAAAACATTTTCAAGACTCAGTGAAAATCCTGACACTGATAAGAATAGAACAATAAAGAAAAACATTCAACAGATATGATTCACATTTGGTTATTCTCTGCATTTCTTTTTTATTCATGCAATGTATCTTACACACCAGGGGCCATAATTCCTCTGTCATCTTCTATGGCCACCCTGGGGCTCCAATGACTAGTTGATTAAGGAGAGACGTGGTGAGTTTGGTGAGCTTTCAATAGTTCTTTAGCTTTCTGTAGTTCATATATTCTGGCACTGACATGTAACACACACAATGTCTACAGATCCTTATTCACCAGGAGCTGTTGTGAAATGCTCTTTGGCTATCTACAAAGCCATGCTCAAGTCCTCCTGAGCCGTCACGTCTGCCATCAAGCCAGGTCATCATCTTATAGACAACTTAAAAGACTACATGCACTAATGCACATAAAAGTAAGGTGGGGAGAGGAACTGCATTTAATAGTTTGCTTTTCTTCACTAACAAAGTTGTTTGTTTACCTTGAAGGTGTGAAGTGGACTGACATGAATCCTGAACGGCAGAGTGGAGGACATGATGAAGGTCCACGTGGGTGCTGTCTTCATGCCCCATGGCCTTGGACACCTGCTGGGCATCGACATGCACGATGGGGGAGGTTACCCTGAGGTGACAACAGGCAGGACTTACAATCTGAGATTGCTTACATCAAAGCCACCTAGTAGATAGAAGAAGATAAAGAAAGTGCCCTTCCTTGTCCTCCAGTATACATGTGTCATCAATAATTGAGACTCTCAGTGCAGAAGTGACAGTAGAACCACAAAAGGCCAAGCTGCATGAACAGGGCAGGACAGAGAGGAAGACAGATGGTGTCAGGTTTTGTCAAGTTATGCTCTTCTGACAACTACATACAGTACAATCAACCTGCAGACCTATATGTAGTGCACTGTGAGGCAGGACATGCTGAATATGAATAAAGTAAGCCTCTTTTATAGATGCATGAAAAAAAAATAACATTTGTTTTCATCAAGACTGAGACTCATCTGCAATCACAGTATTTCCTCAAAGCTGCGACCATGCTGCTTGATGTGGCTGCAGATATTTTACTCTAATATTATCCATAATAATTAGAAGTATATGAATCAGAAATATATCTACAAGCAGTAATTTTCAGAGTCCAAGCGGCTTGAGAGTTTCAATAGCATGCCATTGACCTTTTCTAGAAGTAAGAATTGTTCATATGCTGATACCATTTATTTGCTTTTCTTGATCTTTGACAGATTCAGCTTTAATTCAGCAAATTGGCATCCGTGAGTCAACTGATTCTGCCTTTTAACATTTCCCTCTTTGATTCGAACATGTTTAAGTGACTGCTATTGTTCTAATACGTGCAGGTTCATGTTGAAGAAAACACAACAGTGACAGCTGATGGTGTCGAACTACTGACCCTTGCACCTTGGAGGAGATCGAAGCTTACATAGGTGACAGCAAAAGTTCTGAGCAGCATCTCTCAAAGTCTGATTGCAATATGATTGACTCTTTACAAACAAGCATTATTCAGTCTTCACTGTTATCTCTCATACTAAACAGATACATAATAAAGAGCACAACCGGTTTCATACAGAATCATTATGAAGGTTTTACAATGGTTGGAAAATTTTGGTGTGAAGTGCACCAGTCACTTTAATGGACAACTTCTACCTACTTGGAAAAGAGATCTAACTTTTTACACTTTTTTATAATAATAATTTTGTTCCTCTTCGTAAGCATTGATTAAAGAAAACCTTGTGAAATTGAATTAAAGATTTTTAATTTGGCAGCAATGTGGTTGTTCTTGTAAAAGTCGATGTGTTCAAGGTTTCTATGAACCAGACAGCCAGAGTCAACCCCTAGTGCCACGTGCAAATACTCTCCTCCACTCACCTTTTTAAGGGGTGGCATGGTGGTTCAGTGGTTAGCACACAGAGGATTCTGGGTGTGTTCATCTCTACATGTCTCTGTGCGGTTGAACAGCCCTTCAGCCCCCTCATGACCCTGTAATCATAAACAGCATAGATTTAGAGACTTTGTGAGGGATGTTATCAAAATAAAAATAAAAAAAACAAGTTGGAAAGTTGGAACATGAGCTAAACACACAAATTATTTGGATGTGTATACTATAAACCAAATGTCATTTTCTGTAGTTTAGTTTGACCTACCGCCTGACATCTTAACAATATCCATTTCCTCAGTTAGGGCTCTAAATGCTGGCTGATCATTTCCTCAGCTGTATCAGGGCTGAAACCTCAAAGTTAATATATATATATATGTGTGTGTGAATCTGCTGTGAAGATGAGTTCATGGTTGAAGTTAAATTCTCCGAAAACCATGAACGCCTCACGATGCCACGTCAATGACAAATCGCTGCTAAAGTCACGTGAGTCCGGGCACCACATGACAGTCTGGAGCTGCAATCAACATGGCCACAGCACCGCAGTGAGTCGACTTCGACTGTAAAATTATTCAGTCTAAAATAGACTTACTTTTTATAGGTCATCATTTTAGCGTAAAGACCCGTGTTTACATTTTTACTGCCAGACCAAGAGGAAAGAAATCAGTCAGTTCGCTAAATTTACCATGAAAAAATACCGTTCAATATAAAAATATAACGTTACTGTGAACTATATTTTGTCATTATCAGCAGACTATTTCATTTATTTCAGCATGTGGTGAAGTTTCCCATCATGAGAGTAAAAACAGGACTTAAGACTTAACTATGAAGTTTTAAATATTCAGGAAGTTCCTTAAAACACCTGCAGCTGTTTTACTTTCTACAGTAAAGAGACAACTTTCGAAATAAAGCATATATAAATCAGAAAAACCTTTTCAAGATGGGGTAAAAAGGAGAGGCTGAATTGTTTAAGTTGAAGAAATTAACTTATCTAATGATTCACCATGAACAACAAAAAAAAGTTAAAATAATTTAGTTCACTCAGTAATCTTTGTGTATATATTAACATATGACTATTTGTGACACTGATAGGAACCATCCACTGACTTTAAAACAATTATACATTTATTATCATACAGTATAATTATGCACTTTATGTTCTGAAGGTATATCTCATGATCTTAGTGGAACAGTTTTATCACCTTGTGATCACAATACAATCCATATTATCTTGTTGTAATCAGGAGATTAAAAAAAAGGGAAAAGAGAATTGGCTGTAGTAATCACAAAAATCTAACAGTCAGCAGCTCTAAGGAAACCTCAGTCAGAGATCTTCTCAGATTGCAACACGTTATATTTTGTAATCCAGTGAAAAGTCATGAATTTTGCTTCATAAACACCTGAAACCTGGAATCACAGTTAAAATATTGTGAGTTTATGGATTAACCTTTGGTACCTTCCAGACTTAATCAGTTTTGTTGTAATTGTTATCACCAAGGACACAGCCAGACGTTTCACTAACAGGTCTTTCTATCTTAACTCAGTCTGAAGGTTCTAGTTCAGCACTCCAGGCTCAAATTCCTCCAGACAGAGCAGGGAACATAAAGTTTGTCTTTTTCCTGCTGAGTGGAAAAATACTGCTCCTGAATTCATTCACATTGCTTTTTCCTTTCTATAAAAGCTTGGATCAGCTTTTTTCACTGCAGCCTTCTTTCTGTCAGATTTAAAAAAGGAGAAAAGTTGTCATGAAGTGAATCGATCACCAGCTCATCTCAAGCGTCAAGACTTCCGATCTCAGATTTGATTATTTAGTGTCCACTGTGTCATTTGACACAGTTCGGTTTAGGATGCTACTTGTACACGAATGAGGGAAGATGTCAGAAAATCATTGAATGATGGTGCAACAGTGTGGATCAGTTTATGTTTGATGTAGACTTGTGCACCAAAGCCGGTGCCACCCAATCCCCATCTCCCTGTCCTTTCAGACCTGTCTTCTGGCTGGGTAATGACACCCTGAGGGTGTCTGCTGCCCTTTTTGCAGAGAACCGTCGAAGACTGTGCACGGAGCTGAAAGCCACAGATGGACTGGTGCTAAAGTCAGTGGTGGTGCTGCAGGGAGGAGAGCAGAGGCAGAGGTACTGCACCGACACAGACCTCCTTTTCAGACAGGTAGGTCGTCTTGAGTTGACTCTGGTATTTCTGCTAAAATCTACTGATCCATCCATCCATGATACCTCACTGTAAAAGCCACCAAAAAATATTTCATTGAAGTGCTGCATAAACTGCTTCTCTTAGAGCCTCTGAGTTTTACTAAAGTCATCCTGCAGAAACTTTGGTTTCTCAGCTTTGTATTCACTGCAGTAATTTTATCCTGATAAGGGACAACATGTTTTTTCTTCTTCTATGTTGACATGTTCCTTTCTTCAACTGATGATTAAAATTTCTCTCACTCATGTTCTGGCTGTTTCAATTCTGCAGGAGTCTTTCTTCCACTGGACTTTTGGAGTAACTGAGGCTGACTGTTATGGAGCCATTGATGTGGACTCTGGGAAATCCATCCTTTTTGTTCCCAAACTGCCTGAAAGCTATGCCACTTGGATGGGCGAGTGAGTCACTCTAATCCTCAAAGGGCTGTGGGCATTAAGCGCATTCAGTAACAGGGCAACTGTTTCTGAATTGAACCTGAAGAAAGGGTTGACACAGTCATGTGCTACATAGTGTCAGAGAAAATTAGTTAAGAATTAAGCATTTTTTAATTGCTCATCGAGTATAAATGACAAAGAAAATCCAGCTCTTGGCTCCTTTGTGAGGATCAGTTGCAGATTAAAAGAGATGTGAGATGTGATAAAGAAATTTATTGCACTTTTCCTCACCAGCTGTTTCATTTGTATCTGTTGTCAGGATCTTTTCTAAGGAGCACTTTAAGGCAAAGTATGCTGTTGATGAGGTGCAATACGCTTGTGACGTAAGTCAGTCTGTGAAATTGTGTGTGTGTATGTGTGTGTGTGTGTACAGCGTGTGTGACCTTTTTCCTGTGCAGTAACTGAACCTTGATGTTAAGTCACCCAGCTCTGCAGTTCCAGAAAAGAACATTGGTGCCTCCATAGACTGTTTTTAAAGGTGAAAGTCATCCGTCTCCTCTTTGAACCTCCTGGCAAAATGGAAATGACTTTGGTGGCACCAGATACAGTTTAGTACGAAACAGACCTGAGTCATTTATCTGCTCAATTAAATGTTTTATACAAAAGAATTAAAAGAGCTACACTGGAGGGTTGAAAATGCATGTTTTCTAATTAATATAATATATTCAGCCCATAAGATTAATTGAAATTTAACTGGCAAATAAATCACTTAGAATTTTGCATTTGAAATGGTGACATATCATTTCTATATTTACCCTGTAACGACTCATCCTGCTGATATTTAAGATATTTTAACCTAGACATGTTCAGGTGCCCCTACTGGGAATCGAACCGCGCCCTTCTTATTGCATGGCGGCAGCACTAACCGTTGCCCACTGTGCTGCTCAGATCACCACATACATGTACATCAAGTGACCAATCAACCTAGACATGTTCAGTTCCGTGTTATTCCATGTTTATAATGAATTCTGTTTTTTCATGATTGCGGATTTTATAGGGCCCTATTTACCAAATGCCCGGTTAGACCAAGCTTGACAAGAACATCAGTGT
Organism: Echeneis naucrates; assembly: GCF_900963305.1. Taxonomy (NCBI): domain Eukaryota; kingdom Metazoa; phylum Chordata; class Actinopteri; order Carangiformes; family Echeneidae; genus Echeneis; species Echeneis naucrates. The sequence goes on from NC_042513.1 coordinate 26,114,894, forward strand.
GCAAGGTTTGCAAAAAGGGGAACCCATGTTTAAGTGCACTACTTTTTTATTTTTATTTTTTTTTTTATAAAGAAACACTTTATATTTTTGTTACTTCAGCAATATGTGATATTGCTTTTAATCAACAATTCCATCTAAGCATGGATAAATATTTTATACTTAATAAATGTGGAAAAGACACTTTAATGTCATGTCATTTCTGATTCTGTCTTGCAAAACAGACTGGAGTAGATCACGAGGATCCATTAAACACCTCTAGATTGAAGCACAAATAATTATGAATGAAATAGTTTTGAATCGAATCGTGAGATAGTAAAAGATTCCCACCCCTAATATTCACACTTGCCTTCAAATTAATTTTGGGCAGCTGTTCGTCAACTGAAAGTGTTCATAATGATTTTTGTTGTACTCAATTGTAGTTATATTGATATGAAATAATTTCAGTTATAGCAATTATTCCACTATGCAATTTAGATTTTATTTTATGGAATTCTTGGCAGACACAATACAGTTAATGTTTTAAGGAGCCAGTTTTTATAATATAGACATTGCTCCAATATCCCCACTGTGTCTGGGAACACTGAGTCAAGGATCTGTTCTTTGACATTCAGGCTGCCAGCAGAGGAGTAATAATGTCGCCTGAGCTTTGTCGTTCAATGTGCTCCTGAGTACAGAGAGGCCATAAAGTCACAATGGCTCCTGTCAGAGTGACCTTTAATCTGCAGGCTGAGCAGAAAAAAATGGTGTTTGCTGTTTCTCCATCTTCTAATGATTCTCTGTCTGCTTGACTGTAGATTGCTGATGTCCTCTCCAACATGAGACCAGCAGTGCTCCTAACACTGGTATGCATGACTTATTCCAACCTGATTACAGCCACTGAAATATGAACAGTCCCTCCAAGATTGCATTCATTAACACAATTTCCAGCCAACGCCATGATATTTGTAGAAGCTTGCATTTTATATTCTTCTATATTCTTTGACATTACTGCGAGAATTAAAGACTGATTTTTTTTTTTTTTTCTGACTACGTTTTATTGCCAATTGGCAAACAAAAAACTGAAATCCTGGAGAGACTGACAGATGATGACAAATGGGAGTTTTTTTTTAGCAACAACAAAAAAAAGGCAGAATCCTTTTAGTCTACTTGTGTGTAAAGTGTTTATAGTGGCAACAAACATCCTAATCTTTGACGGTGTCAGCCTGCAAAAACCAGATTATTATATTATGTTCTGCTCAAGATCCCAGAATAGATCATCAGTATAAATAGAACCCGACTTAAATTACTGTATTGACATTAGAATGCACTTGAAGGGAATGTTTGTTTTTTTTTCTTTCCACACAGCGAGGACAGAACACAGACAGCGGGAGCATCTGCCGCGAGGCCTCCTTTGAAGGAATTAGTCGGTGTGTTTAATTGCCATCTATTTGCATTAACATAATTACACTTCGTTTGGGGAAACTATTGATTTCTTTTTTTTCTTTTTATAACCAAGGATACACCAGACTCTGGTGTATGCTGATTGTTGCTTATTAACCTGATTCTGAATGGAATTAATGAGGCAAGGAATCTTACTCTTGCTTGTTAGTTGTCAGTTAATAGTGATGATACCGTTGTCCTTAGCACCGCTTTGTTTTTTAACTATGATTATCATCCAGTTTTATTACTCCTCAGTATGACCCCAGCAGCTTTGAAAAAAAGATTTATTCTTATCTCAAAGGTCATATAACCAATTTGCAGCCCTTTTATAAAAGTGAATGCAGCTTGATGCTTCATGTTGGTTTTTCTTTTCATTAGCTTCCAAGTAAACAACACCCTTCTGCACCCAGTCATTGTGGAATGGTAAGTAATTCAAACAGGTTTCACATCATTGTCGACTTCACCAACCCAAGATATTAATGAAGACTGTAGTCTCTCTCTCTCAGTTTTTTTTCTGTCGGATTCTATTAATACAACAACCCTCACAAATTACACCTGCCCAGTCAGGTAACTGTGTGTGTACAATCAAAAACTCTGGCTTCTAGGTTGTTTTTATTCCCCTCTTAGAGTCAGAAGCCAGCGCACACAGGTGTAATGGACTTCGTGCTTGCCTGGTTGTCCTTGGCATTAGTGCGCACCCTCCAAATGAATTGACATTTTCTGAAATAAGGAGGAATGTTTTGCAGGCACAGCTCCTGGAGAGGAAGCCCTGATAGACTGATTTAGCTTTCATTAGTGTTGCTGTTGGTTACCACTGCCTTATGTTATTTACTTGGTTCTATATTGGTAGAAATTTTTAACGGTCTCAGTAGAGGCAAAAGTAGCTGCACCTGAAACAGCTCCACTTGAAATAGTTACTAAGGATAAAGAAGCAGGAATAAACTCCTTCATTCGCAAAATCATACTGAAGGTCAAACTTCCACCAGCTCTGAAATTTGTTGGTTTCTTTCAAAAGTAACAGGAAATCTGCTCAACATTGGTTTTCTGCATCAGCTACTGTATAGTATGACTGTACCTCATATTGGGCATCGATGAACTGACAGTGTGATGATCAGAGAGGGAGCTGGCTGACGTCTCACTTGTCTGCAGCCGCCTGATTAAGACTGACATGGAGCTGGAGGTCCTGCGCTACACCAACAGGATTTCCAGTGAGGCTCACAAAATGGTGAGGTCCTTCTTTGCCAGACAGGATGTTCTTGATTATGTTCTAAATGAAAGAAACAGATAAAATGGAAAGTTCAGCACTTGAATTAAAACACAAAGTATTAAAGTTTATCAAATTTAAATTTTGTGCAAAGAATTCACAGATGCAAGGATCCTTAGGCTGCAAAGCGTTTAATTGCTATTGTAACTTCTTCAGTGTCTTGGAGGCAGACAAGCACAGATAGCCACTAACCAACAACATGTATCATTACAGCATACCGACTGAACTGTATTACGGCTAATTAACTTCAGTGATTGATGAGGAATTAAACTGAAATTGTTACAAATGTAATCATTGGACTTAAGGTACATATTTACCCAGAGGCCAGAAAAGAACCCATTTATGTAGATTTTCAGTGAGGACTGTCCGCTGCAGACCGTGTTTCAGGGAATAATTAGATTATGTTTGAAGGCTTTAGCTTCATTCACATGATGTTGTATCAACTACAGGACATAATAAAGCATCAATCTATCTACTAGCTTCCTTCAGTTAGCTGTATAGAGCTAATGCTGTCCACATTAGCGGCCCTTAGCTGGTTTATTTCTAAGGATTTAGCTTCATTTAACGTACATTATTTTCATTTAGTTGTGTTTACCTTCATGTGTCCGTTTCTAGTATTAAAAGCAGAAGTGGGGCCGAATATTGAAAAATGGCGGCCGTTGACAGTCAGATTGGTGGTTTCCATGGTGACGGCACGGACAAACGCAACCAACTTTATTCAGTGTTTGTAGTGTGAAAATCGTGGAGATGGACCCGTCCTGGTCCAGTAATAACTATAACTACAAATAATAATAATAAGTAATGTTAGTCTGATCTCTGGTCTCACTTAGTTGTTATTAGCATCAGCTAGCTGTATTGCCGACCTTATCTCCCATTAGCGTCAATTAGCTGGAGTTAGCTCCCGTTAGAGTCAGTTCGCAGGCTTTAGCTTAGCTAATTTTAGTTAGCCGACATTAGCTTCGTTTGGCTAGTATTAGCGTCAGATAGGGAACATTGGCTTTATTTAGCTTGTATTAGCTTCAGTTAGTGAATGTTAGCTTTATTTAGCTGATATTAGTTTCAGTCGGGGAGCATTGGCTTTATTTAGCTTGTATTAGTGAATGTTAGCTTTATTTAGCTGATATTAGTTTCAGTCGGGGAGCATTGGCTTTATTTAGCTTGTATTAGCGAATGCTAGCTTTATTTAGCTGATATTAGTTTCAGTCGGGGAGCATTGGCTTTATTTAGCTTGTATTAGCGAATGCTAGCTTTATTTAGCTGATATTAGTTTCAGTCGGGGAGCATTGGCTTTATTTAGCTTGTATTAGCTTCAGTTAGTGAATGTTAGCTTTATTTAGCTGATATTAGTTTCAGTCAGGGAGCATTGGCTTTATTTAGCTTGTATTAGCGAATGCTAGCTTTATTGAGCTGATATTAGTTTCAGTCAGGGAGCATTGGCTTCGTTTACATGACATTAGCTCCAGTTAGCTCACATGCTGCATGTACATGCCTCAGGCACAGAAGGACTCAGCTACATACAGAGAAACTGTGGCTGTTTATCATTTTCTAAGCATATAACAACATTGTCACTGTAGGTCATGAAGCATGTGAAACCTGGACAGACTGAGTATGAAATGGAGAGGTAAGTTCAATAAGAAAATCTGAGTGAAAATCAGAGTAATACAGACACAATTGAACATATTTCCGTATATATTTTGAACAGTCATTTTGTTGTATTAGAAGAAATAGGAAACATCTTCAAACAGAAATGTGAAGCTGTCTTCATCCATTAAAGTGTTTTATACATTTCAGATTATAATGTGGGTCATTTTGTTGATCTGTTGTGCTGAAATTGATGTACTTTTCCTCTTTTTTTAGCCTGTTCCAACACTACTGCTACTCTAAAGGAGGGATGCGCCACACCTCATATACCTGCATCTGTGGAACGTAAGATTTCTGCCATCCATTCTTTATCCATGTCATTTCTCCTCATTGAAATTGCTTTTGAAATTTTTCATTTATGTGCTCAGTTACACAACAGGGATTTTGTTGTCAGTGATTACAAGTCGATAAATCTCAATAAGAAACCTTGAAATCCTGTGTTTCACAAAAAATAAATACATTTTATATATATATATATTGGGGGGGGGGATCCAGAACATCCTTTAAGCCTCTGTGGCACTGCAATATCCTGCAATATCCTCAAAGATCTGAGCACAGATCAGTTTGGGAAGTTGAGGTAGCGACATCATGCCTCTTCAAACAGTACATTATATTCCTGTTGTTGGGAAGCTGCCAACCAGCAGCATCAATGTGAATACGGCATGGTGGGATGTTGTTTATTATACAATGGCCTTCTGTATTAAAGGCCACGTGTACCTTTGGGGGATTAGTTGTCAAGGATGTGTGCTATTTTCTTGTTTGGTTAAAATGAAGGAGCATGCTGTCCTCAAAAAGGTTATTCACAACTTTTATTATTCACAACTCGCATTCATTGCAGTCAGACAATTTTTGTGGAGTTATTTTTCCCATGCAGTGATATTATTTATTATTTATTAATTTTTAAATTGTTGCAATACATCTTCAATGCCAGAGGCCATAATTCGTCTGTCCTCCACTATGGCCATGCTGGGGCTCCCAATGACAAACTGATTATGGATGGAGACATGTGGTGAGTAGCTTTCAATAGTTTTAAAACTAGTGTACAGATCCTCCTGTACCAGGAGCTGCTGTGAAATGCTCTCAAGCCCAAAGCACCGCTCAAAAACAGTCAATGTGCTGTCTCCTATAGTCTGTTTGACATGGGTGGGGAGTACTACTGCTACTCATCCGACATCACCTGCTCCTTCCCAGCCAACGGCAAATTCACCTCAGACCAAAGGGCCATTTACGAGGCTGTGTTCAAGTCCTCCCGAGCCGTCATGGCTGCCATCAAACCAGGTTATCATCTTGTGGACAATTTAAATGAGTGTGTGCGCTGACCCAGATAAAAGTAAGATGAAAAGAACTTAAGTAAGTTAAAAGTTAAATACTCAGAAGTACCAATTCAGGATTAACTGTTTTTTATGTATTTTTTTCCTCTTAATTTATGTTGAATTACCATTTCTGGGGTTTTGCAAATAATATTTTTTTCTTTTCGAAACTTATCAGGTCAAAGAGTTTTCTGTTAGTCTTCACAAAGTTGTTTGTTTACCTTGAAGGTGTGAAGTGGACTGACATGCACCGTCTAGCTGACCGGGTTCACCTGGAGGAGCTGGTGAAGATTGGCATTCTGAACGGCAGAGTGGAGGACATGGTGAAGGTCCACATCGGTGCCGTCTTCATGCCCCATGGCCTTGGACACCTGCTGGGCATCGATGTGCACGATGTGGGAGGTTACCCTGAGGTGACAACAGACAAGACTTATTGCTCACATCACAGCTATCCAGTAGACAAGATGAAAAAGAAAGTGCACTTTCTGGTCCTCCAGTATTGATATGTCATCAATAATAGAGAGACTCCCAGTACAGGAGTGACAGAGGAACCAAAAAAAAAAAAAAAGGCTCAGCTGCATGAACAGGGCAGACAGAGAGGAAGACCGATGGTGTCAGATTTTGTAAAATTATGTTTTAGTATTTTAGGAGTAAGATATTTAAGATAAGTGTAAGATAAGTGTGTTTCTTGAGTTCAGCTATTTGTATCTTTGCTCAGGGGGTAAAGCGCATCGATGAGCCTGGACTCAAGAGTCTTAGGATGGGCCGCCTGGTGCAGGAGAGGATGGTCCTCACCGTGGAGCCTGGTATCTACTTCATCAACCACTTGCTGGATCAGGCCTTGGCCAATCCTGCTCAGAGCTGCTTCATCAACAAAGACGTGCTGACTCGTTTCCGTGGCTTTGGAGGGGTCAGTCTGCTGATAATTTTTATCTGGTTTTGTTGATATTACTTTAATTCAGCATGTTAAGTCATGAATGTGTCACCTGAATTCGCCTCTTGATATTTCTTTCTTTGATCAACATGTGTAAGTGACTGCTGTTGTTCTAATATGTGCAGGTTCGTATTGAAGATGACATAGCAGTGACAGCTGATGGCATCGAGCTGTTGACCTGCGTCCCTCGCACCGTGGAGGAGATCGAGGCTTTCATGGCTGACAGTGGAAAAACCTTCAGCCCCGTGGTCAGCAGTGAGAAGTTTTGAACGGCATCTCATCATCAATCACTCCATACAGACAAGCATATTTCACTCTCTCTTATCTCTCTCACTAAACATGTACACAATCAAAAGCATTATTGCATAACTAAGCAAAAGCATGATGTTAAAAAATGAACATTTTTATAAAATTTTGATGTGAAGTCCAAGAGTCACTTTAATGGACGACTTTTACCTTCGTACAATTACGTTTCCGTGCCTCTTTGGGAAAGAGATTTTAATTATTAAAAATAATCCCCATGTTCATCTCTTCTAAACACAGATAATCAAAAACACTGTGAAAGTATAATAAACATTTTTAATTTTGCAGCTGTAGTGTTGTTTTTATAAGTTATGAGTCGACCACTTGTGTCATGACATGAAAATATCTCTCCTAGCCTCACCTTTTAAAGGGTGGCATGGTGATTCAGTGGTTAGAACAAACAGGTTTCTGGTTGTGTGGGTTCCCTCCCCTCACAGTCCAAAGGCATCTGTACATGTTGTCAGCCCCCTCATGACCCTGTAATCATAAACAGCATACATTGACAAACATAAAAATCGAAGCCCAGGTAATTCATCTAAAGATAACCAAGGACTCCCCTCCCTGTTGAGCGTTCACCCAAGTAGAATTTAACACCTATCTCAGGAGGGGGGTTGCACGACACACATACACAAGCCCACAGAACAACACTCAATCCCTCAGTGCTGACATAAGTAACCTGTAAATACAAAAAATATATCCAACTGTAAAATATTGACAAAATGTAATTTTTCTACAGAACAGTTTGATCTGCTGCCCAACACCCCAACAATGTCGAGCGATTGTTTGTTGTAAAGAATAAAATGAATAAAATGAATGATGAACAATTTAGACCAACGTAAAAGTGCCAGACAACAGTTGTGCTGTTTTTGGCTGTGGAATTACTGGCAGGTTACTGATGTGTAAATCCACTCTGCCTCAGTGCTGCACTTTGGTTTTCTTTTGGTGACCAAATTGTTCATTTAGTTGAAATGACAACATAATCAGCTCAGCAGATGAGATTGCAATGCAGTTCCTGTGTTTTGGGAGATATAAGCTTTTAGTTTTAACTGTCATTATTCTTAAAAGGTTTGCAAATGAGAGAAGTTCAAGGAATACACTGTTCAGAAAATAGCTGCATGATGAAAGGAAGAGAACAAAGAAAATTGTTCTGTGCTGGTTTGAGCTTCATATAATCCTGTTGATAATGTCAAATACAACAATGTCTCCAGACACGACTCCAGTCTGAGTCCCTCAGATGCCTCCCTGTCTTTTTCTGTCGACTGGCTTGGGAATGGACCGGGGGGGGGGGGGGGAGTCCTGCCCTTTTTGTTGAAAACTGCTGATGCCTGTGTGAAGGGCAGAAGTCTAAAGGAGGAGGAACATAAACAGACCTCCATTTCAGGCAGGTATGACCTGAGCGGATTGTGTTACACACATCTGTTCATTCATCTGTAGATTAAGAAGCCACATGCGGTCAGCGACCAGGAGGGGGGTACAGTCCTTTCAGTCCGTCCTGGACTCATCTCTTCTAAGCTGGTTATTTTACCAAATCAGGTCGACTCTGTTGTGATTCCTACAAATCACATCTGATTTCTCCTAATAATTTAAAATGGCATATGCTTTTTTTGACACTTAGTTTATTTTGTGTCTATAATAGCTTTTTTTTGTTGGTTTTGCTCTGCTTTGTATTCACCTCAGTCAAAAAACAGGTTTGATAAGAAACAGCGTCTTATTTTTTCTCATGTAATAATCTGAACAGAATATACTGATGGGTTCCTTCTATCTGATTAGAATTATTCCTTCTAATAATGCTATGGTTGGTAGTTCTGTCTTTCTTCCACTGGGCTTTCGGAGTAACCCATTCTGGCTCTTACGGAGCCATTGATGTGGACTCTGCGAAATAAATCCTTTTTGTTTCCAAACTGCCTGAAAGCTATGCCACTTGGATGGGAGACAGAGTCGCTGTAATCCTCAAAGAACTGTGAACATGGCCAACATTCGTCAGTGACAATTCAAACACGAAGAAAGGCTTGACAAAGTCACGACCTCCGTCATTATCCACACTGTTCTTCTGGGTTTACATGATTTAGTTTTGCAGATCACTTCAGTGCATTCACTTGGCACTCTGCTGACAGAACCAATTTATAGAGAATATTTATGTTATTTTATTAATTTAGTTTTTAAATCAAACCAGGTTATATAGCACAAAGAGATGGCAGTTATTGTTTCACAGTCATTCTCCCACTTAACATGCCGACAGTTCACCTTTTATATCGTTGAATGCAGCATTCTGCAGAGAGCTAACATTTTCCTCACCCTTTTAAAAATGTATGAGTTCAGTGGGTTAACTCCTTTTAGTTCACCTCATCTGAACATTCAGTCTGATTATATTTTTTTAAATTCTGCCATGAACAAACTCTCTTTTAGGGCCACATGTGAGCTCTATAATCTGCTGTAGTGTCAACTGAAGCAGCCTCTTTTCTTACAGACTGAATTCATTTTTGCAGCTACTGGACTCATTTTGTATCATTGTTAAGATATTTGGGTAATAATTTAATCGCAGCATTTTAATAATTAAGGCAGTTACCACTTCAGTATCTAATCATATCAATTGTGGTAATTATTCCAGAGAGGGCACCAAGTCACAGTGACTCCGGTCAGAATGACCTTTACTCTGCAGAAAACTGGTGGTTGTTGTTTTGTGCCTGCTAATTAATCCCTGTCTGCAGATTGTTGGTGTGCTGTCCCATTTGAGACCTGCAGTGCTCGTCACACGGCTGTTTTCTTCTCTGCATTTAAGGAACTACTCGCTTCCTCCATGAGTATAATGCTGTGGTGGTGACAGCACATCACTTTAGGTTCCTCTGAATAAAACAATTCTCATTTTATGTCAGATGACTAAAATAATCTGAAGCCGACATGCCAGACTTTTCATTTCAGATATTGGATTTGATTATCAGCTTGGAAATAAACTAATTGGATGCACTGTATTACCATTTGGAATCACTTTCATTTCTCTCTGTTTTTTTGCTTGTTTTTCTTCCCACCAAGCAACAGAACACAAACAGTTGGAGCATCTGCCAGGAAACCTTTGAAGGAATTAGTCTGTGTTTAATTGGTATCAGTTTGAATGAACATGATAAGACTCTCGTGCATAAAGATCATAGCTCATGATTCTAATTTTGAACATAATTTGGCAAAGAATCATACTTACTCTTGCATTTTAGTTGTCAATTAAAACCAATGTTAGTTATTCTTTGTTATTATAATTCTAAAAGTTACTTTGTTTTATTTGATCTGTTTCCAATGTAACAACATTTGTGCCCAGTCATTGCGGAATATTTGTTATACTAAATATATTTGAAACATCCCAATCAACATGGGAATAAAGACTCTCGCACCCTCCTCGATTGCCTTAAAAGTTTTCTTTTAAATTCTTACAAACCTTTGCAATTACAGATTCACAATCATTAAGAAACAGGAGCTTTTCTATTTCTGGCTTTTAACCCCTTCAGAGCAAACAGCCTGGGAGGAGACATATATTGGACTTCATGATGGTCTTGTTGTCCACAATGACCTGAGTGAAATTTGCACCTAGACCAGCAAAGATATTGTGAGAGCTTGCAGATGGTGCTTGTTTGGAAAGAAGACTAAAGCTCTGACAGATAGATGAGTTTGATATCTGATACATTCAGGAAGTATTCAGTCAAATGTATGTTGTGCTGCAGTTTCTGCACTTATAAACCCATAGTCATCACCAGAATCTGATCCAAAAGGGAAGTTGCATCTCTTCTTGTGTGTGAGTGACTGACAGACGGGAAGCAAACGCAGGAAACGGGGATTAATTCTATTCTGAATGAGAAACACCCCTGCTTAAGATCTTCAGTGAATACTGAATAGTAGTTGAATGAACATTTCTGTTAAATTGTAAAAAGGGATTACGTTTAATTTCATTAAAAGCTGAAACTATTTTCATTTAAAATAAATTAACCCCCTAAAAAACTTTAAAACTAATTTAAAAGGGTCTTGTCTAAATAATAATTCTGTTTTGGTATTTTATTTGACTTTTACACCTTACTCTGATTTAGTTTAATATATATATATATATTTTTTTTTTGTGTTGCAATTTGCCATTCAATTACTATAAAATATCAACAACTGCTATATTTGTTTTATTATTTGCATCAGCTATCAAAAATACCTGTTATTATTTTAATTTTCTACCTTGTGGCCATGAATACTTTTCATGGTTGGAGGTTTAAATCTCTCATGCTTAGTTGGAAAGGCAACAAAAACAACAGAAAAGTAGAGTTCAGATTGCTGTTTTCTGTTTATTAAGCAGATGATATTCAAAAATCTAAAAACAAAAATCCAAAAACGTGTTCTGCATGAAACAGTCATTACAAATATCAAACATGGAACGCTTCAATGTTCATTCTGCAATTTGTATGCAACTTCAACGATTTAGCTCAATGATTATTATACACATTGCATAAAGACATACATTCTTCTCTTAATTAAAGTAAAAGAACCGAAAAGAAAGAAATTTCTAACTTTCCCTGAATGATCTTTGGACATGTGAATGTTGTCTCTTTTGTGTGTCCTGTCATTTGACATCACAACTATTAAATTTAAATGTAGCAAATTACTGCAGCAACTTAAAAATAAGTTGCAGTTATCATGTATGTATGTATTATTATTATTATTATTATTATTATTATTATTAAAACACTGTACCAGCTGTCTTTGGCCAAAATATGAAAACATCAGCATGATGTCAGGTTTAGGACTTTGTCTTCACATCTCAGATAGCAATGACTCACTGAAACCATGTTAATTCAAACATTTGCCAACATTAAGTCATTCTTCAGCAGAAACTTTTTCTGTCATTCAGGATTTGACGTGAAGATTCAGACTCCAATGAGAAGACACACACTGAACCCATCAAATAGTTCCAGCCTGATCACTGCTCCAGATTAATGCGCCGCGGCCGACATTTACGACGAGTAACCATCGCAACGGAGTGCTGACCTCGTACAGCTAACATGCTAGCTATCAGGAAAAAGGTGAGCGTATCGATTCCGACGGCTTTGTAATCAATACAGTATTTGTAAACTAGCCCATTGGTTTTAAATTGATCGATAATATCGACAAACGAACTATTGTCACCTTAAACTTATCTACAGTTATCAACGTAGATTACCCTGGAGCTAACGCTAAGTTAGCTTAATGCTAATGCTAACGCATACATTCAGCAGCTTCCATCTGTTCAGAGAACGTCCTGTTTATTTATTTAGTACCGTGGGCTATAAGCAGAGAGGCACTACTTAATCTTCTCCATACTCATTCTTATTATTCCGTCACATTTTCGGCAGTTAATGCGGGTCGTACCGCTGAACGAACCCCAACAATATATATATCAAAATGTGCGGCTCGATCGGGAATAGTGTGCTAAGTTCTGGCGAGAAGATTTTCCGATTTTCCCCAAAGTTCTTCCCAAAAAACCAGAAAAACGGGTCAGAAGACCTTGAACTCTGTTTGTGACAAAAGGCTTTATGATAGCTCCTACGCTTACTACACAATCACAGATCAATTGTCACGCTGGTCTCATCTCACTCTGTCTGTGGCCTATGGCCATCACTTTGAATGATTTCTTCTCAAAGACACACACAGAGATATAGAGATGTAGACACAGATAGATATCCAGACGCACTCAGAGACAGATATCCAGACACACTCACACATGTACACAGACACACACACAGTCAGATATACAGATGCACTCACACATATACACAGACAGAAATAGAGACAGATATCCAGACACACTTACACATATACACAGACAGAAATAGCGGCAGATATAGACACACACTCACACATATACACAGACATACAAAGAGACAGATATACAGACACACTCATTGAATCAAGCTCAATCGGTTCTCCGAACGGAAAATTCAGCAGGAAGGCTTTCGACAGCATGACGGTACGCGGGTTGCTCGTCCGGGCGAGGGGCGACGGGCAAGGGGCAACGGGCAACGGACGACGGGCCCCGGGTCCCGTGGCACTTCAAAATTTCCCTGGAATTTTCTAGTTTATAGCTAATTTTACAACAAAATGAACCGTGAACAAAGGCTTTTCACAGCTTCTGTGTGTTTCAAAGAGCTTTAGTGGAACTCGTTGTGTTGCTGAAGACAATCTGGCAGATGGTTGACCAAAAATGTGAATAAATCAGTTGATCGGTGTGAATAAACTGTAAAGTCGGACAGTAAAGGACATCAGTCAGATCAGATAAATGATTCTGACCTGAAGTGGATTCAGACACTTTTTAAACAATCAGCCAACCGATCAGGAGAACGAGAAATCTTAATTTATCTTGTATTGAGTTTTAAATGAAAACCTTTCTGATGTTTCAGGTGTAAAATCAACATGTTGTTATCTGGGATGGTTCAGACATTTATAAGGACTGACCTGAGTGCTTTCATTTATTGTTTATGTTAAACTTTACCTATATATTTATCAAGAATCCGGATTTAAAGGATATTACGTTCCTTTTTCTCCTGACTGCTAAAGCATGAATTTAATGATAAAGTACTGGCCAAACTCCCATCAGGTGAAACCTTTTTGGGTTTGGGTCAGAATACAAAGAGAACATTTCATAAAATCAGAGAAGTAAAGGCGGTTTGAGGGAAGTGTGAAGTTGTATTTTCTGTCCGTTTCTTTAACTGTTAAAACCATTTCAAAACTTTCTGAAGTCTTGTCATGGCTGTTTTAGGGATTTTGAATTAATTCCCTCTCCTTCCGGTCCCAAAGGGGGGTAAACTCGTTTTATTTTAATTTATTCTCCATAAATTGGTGCCTTCCTGCTGAGTGATTGCAGAGGTCACCGCCGGAGGAGCAGGTGAGCAAAACGAGCGCACCTTAACGAAAAAAAAATAAAAATACGCCATATCCATCAGGTGAGCACACCTGGTGATTGATGAGGGGGAGGAGTCTGAGGGACTATTGTGCTGTTTTTCAGTCTTATTTTACTACAACTGCTTTAAATCTTTTCTTTGATTTAATGTTGGATTTGTCGTTATTTGTGTTTGTGAAACTAAAACTATTTTTTTATTCACTTATTAATTCAACAGCGATTCATTTTAGAATAATTTATTGTTATGAATTTTACATCACCACTGTGAGCTAACTGTCAATGTTTCATTTTATTACTTTTTTTTTTTTTGGTCAGACTCTGAAAATCTCTGAATATGATTTGTAATCCATAAATGTGAACCTAACCATCTGAGAATGAACCCTTTAATCCAGAGATATTCCACCACATTGACCATCCAGAAGAGAGGACACTTTCTGAAATGAAAAAATGATATTTTTAAGGCTTTTCTAGTTTCTCACTTCTTGTTCTGCTGCTTTCTGCTTTAGGTTAATATGTTGCTGGGGGAAGTGCCTAAAACATCTTAAATCTCATAAAATGCTGTAATATAATGGTGTATTTTGCTCAGAGCAGGTTCTCCCTCACCTTGTGGATTCCAAACTTCCATTGTTTTTACTTTGGCGCCATCAGGTGGTCATATTATGAAACGGTATTGTGGTCTCTCTCCAAATACAAAAACAGCGCCATAAGAATAAATGAAAATGCCAGATGCTTTAATCATGCAAATGAGAATGAGCTAATTGGAGACTGTGGCTCTTGAGAGCTAGCACAGTAGTTTTCCATTTTTGTATTTTCACAAAGCACAAGCTGGTGTGATAAAACAAATTTCCTCTGTAGGTCATGAAGCGTGGATGGATGGATTTTTTTTTTTTTTTTGTTGTTCAGAAAGTGGCACTCAATGTGTATGTCAGCATCAGGAAATGTGGGTTCGCCACACCCTAAAGTGAGCTGTGATGCTTTCAAAATGTAAAGTGTCTGATGTGCTCTACGATTAAAGAATGAGTGCAGAATGAATTATTTAAAAAAGGGCACTGGAAGTCCTTCAGCTCTCTGCTGTCTCCCTGATCTCTGCTACGCTTAAAGGGTTTTGTTTTTCTTCATCACAACAGATGAGGAATTTTTAGATTTGTTATTAATCATCTTTAACCTTTCATAGAAAAGGTCACCTGTGATGAGTTTTCTCGGGATTAGTGGTCAGTGCATGCGAGATGAAGGCCTGATCATCACAGGAAAAGGAGAGTCCGGACGTAACCGTATGTTCATAATTTATCACATCACAAAGTGACAGAGATCGTTTTTAATTCATGTCTGCGACATTATTCTCCACCAGCGCCAATAATTGTTCTGTCATGTTCTGTGGCCATCCTGGAGCTTCCAGCGACAAAATGGAGGCAGGTGGAGGAGTTTTGGATGAGCAGACTAACACATTCATTTATTTATGTAGCATCCCCAAAAAAAGGGGGCATTGTTTACTTGTTGACCTGCGACACTCGTATGTCCTTCAAAGCTAAAACTGAATAACAGGAGCAGAACACCAGTTTCAAGTTTAACAAAATCTTTTAAAGAGAGGGAAACATTTTCAATTTAATTATTCAGTTTGGACTAAACCTGCAGGTCTGTTGTGGTTCGACAGCTGGAGGACCAGAGCTGGTTTCTGGTCAGGATGAGCATCACCTGCCTGTGGGAGGGAATCACAGATCTTTGATCAGTATGCAGAGTTTCACCTTTTAAATAATTAAAGGTTGTAACATTTTCAGGTGGATGAAACGCTGACTTTTTAAAAATTATTATTACAGCCAGACTTCTGTACATCATGTTTTCTTGTTAAACTGAGCTGTATTCCTATTCCTATTATAAGCAAAAACATATTGAAAACATAACAATGAAACGATGAAACATATGTTCCACAGCTTTGGTGGAAATACCAAATCCACTGTAAACTTTTTCATTTCTTCTGTCCCTCTTTGGTTTTCCACCGATTACGGATGTCTCCATTGAAGTACGTGATCGTCAACCTTTGTGTTAAGTGACTCTCATCTGACTCAGATGGCCACTTCCACATGTTTGCATTAATTTGTTAGTTAGGGGGTCTGGTCTGGTCCAGTCTCTGGACTAGTTCTGGTCTAGTCCCTGGGGAGGTCCGGTCTCTGGTCTGGTCTCTACTGTCTGCAGGGGTCTGGTCCAGTCTCTGGGGGGGGTGTCGCATTGGTCTAGTTCCTGGGGAGGTCCGGTCTCTGGAGGGGTGTCGACATTGGTCTAGTTCCTGGGGAGGTCCGGTCTCTGGTCTGGTCTCTACTGTCTGCAGGGGTCTGGTCCAGTCTCTGGGGGGGTGCCGTCACCGGTCTAGTCCCTGGGGAGGTCCGGTCTCTGGAGGGGAGCCGTCATTGGTCTAGTTCCTGGGGAGGTCCGGTCTCTGGTCTGGTCTCTACTCTCTGCAGAAGTGAGAGAGCAAAATGTCAAGCTGTGTGAAGAAGTTCAGGAAGGTGCTGGAGTTTAAAAAGCAACAAAAGTTTAGATTCAGAAAACTTCCTAAAACCCCAAAAAACTAAAGCAACTTACCACAAAGTTTGACAATTCAAATAGGAGAGACATTTACAGATTTATTCCCATTTTTGTGCCTGCACCACAAAAAACGATCCTCAGATTATAAAACCAACAGGACGTGGACTCTGCTGTCTGCTGTAATACCTAAATCCTCCTCCAGATGGACGACTGAGCTCAAATACATCACTCCTTAAACTTCTGTAAGAAGACGCTAAATCAAATTGGAAATCACACAAGGACAAGTGGTTGTAAAGTGTACAAATAATTAGTAATTTGTTTATTTCAGAAAATCTTAAGAACACTACATTAGAACTGGCTGTTGAACAGCTGAAATGTAAAATAAGGCAAATAAAGACACTTTATTTGTCACATGTTGAATACTGAAAGATTCCGGTGTTTCTGCTCCACTCGTCCTGACTCTCTTCACGCCATCATGGTGGTACATTCAGGATCGTAGTTTAAATGCAGACTAGATTCATTAAGAACTTAAATATAGATACAAATACAGTACTTATGGATCAGAGGTAAGTTCATATTGGCTGGAGGGAACCGATGGATGAAACTCAAAAAGGCGCGTTATGGCAGAAGGATTTACTACGAATGTAAACCTTTTTTATCGCATTTATCTACATACCAGGTCAATACTGTCATCATTTATCTTTACATTCAAATGTTAGTCATATGTTACGGCTAATTCTAAGCAGGTATGATAGTTGGAAATTCATCAGGAACTGTACAGCCGTGGAATGATCAAATCCCACATCAGTTTTATATATACAGTGTACATATCTATATCTGTATCTAGATATAAATAGATATATAGTAAAGTGTATCTGTTATGTATTTATGCATTATTTATGGAGAAGGCTACTCCATCTGTTTCTACCATCCAACAGGCTGTGGAATGCCTACATTCAGTTTGGAGGCTGTGATTGGTGGAGGGAGGCAATAAGGGTTTCTTCCCTGCAGCCAAAAAAAGGCGCCGGCCGTGGTCGGTAAACCGATTTCCTCCCTGTGGGGGCCATGCAAATAAATTAAGGGTTTTTTTTCTCTTCAGTTGCTGGAAGAACTGCCTGAGAAGCCTAAAAAAAACAACCTTATCATTCACTTTGTCATACATACATATATACAAACATTTTACAGAGGCTGCTTTTACACCTCCCTCCCAGGAAGGAGAATGATTAGGCAATCAGACAGACCTCATCTGGACCACGAGGAATTCAGACTGTGCTGTTTTCCCCGTGAATCCATTCTGTGTAAAACATACAGCATCAGCACCGCGGAGGGTTGAGACACAGTACTCGATTCTTAGGAGGAAAAAAGGTGTTAATGTGTCGCTGTCTTCAGTTTAATGAGGTTATATATCTTTGGTCAACAAAGTGGGCGCTAAAAAGCTGAATACAGGTGAGACAGGATCTACTTCATACGACGTCATGCCTTAAATCTGAGCGTTGCAAAGTAAAGAGCCATATTAGAGCATAAACAGTCTATACAGTCCATGTTAAACAGTTTACAGGCGCTCTCCTGTTAAACCACTTACAATCCACTTCAAGAGCCATTTTCAGTGAAAGACCACTGCAAACTGTTTCCCATGAAACTAAAACAATGATTAGAATTTGCGGTTATGATCCGTAAAGTGTTTTGTGGGTTCCTCAGTTTGCTGCCGGTCTCTCTCAGCAGGACTCTTTTCCTCCCGTCACTGGATTCCTGTCCTCTATTCTTAGGTATGCCTTCATCCCAACAGCTGTCTCTGAACGAGCCAGCAGCAATGTTCCTACTTCAGTTTCCACCCTTGGAAAACAAAACAAGCGTCCGTTTTCGGCGGGGTCCGGCTGGTCCGCTCCCCTGGCTGGTGCTCCACCAGAATCCTTGTGGCAGGTACTGAGTCTGGCCTGGCGTGGAACTGAGGGACGCCGTTGCAAAGTGCTAGCTGCGTCCTCGATGGTGGGACTGTCTGTGGGCCACTCGTGAGCAGGAAGCGCAGCACGTCGTCTTGTAGTAGTCGTACACACACAGACGAGCCTGGACCACCACGTTACAGTTGAAATATTTGTCCCTGCAGTTCTCATCTGAAACAAAAATACCTTTTCAGCTCATACTTAAAAACTGGATGAGGCTCATTAAAGCAAAGGAACAATGAAGAATAAAGCAGAGCGATTCAAGACGCATCAACATTCATAGCTGAGCTCTGCAGTTCTGCAAACGTGGGACACAGTTTGGCCTTTTTATCGACGTTAAAGGCCAAAGCATTAAAACCATCTGGTCACTAACGATCTGGAGAAGATGTTAGCGGAGGACTGACCGATGCTGGGGACGCAGGGCTCGGGGTTACAGTCCTCCCTCTGCGCCGGCTTCAGCTGCTCGTCGCAGCTCTCACTGGACAACATCCCGTCAGAAAGACAGCGCACCTCCCGCACACGGAAACCCCCCTCACAGGACTTCGAGCACTGGAGGGAAACGGACACCAGGTTAATAAAACTCCCCCCTTAAGTTGGTTCCACAAACAACGTTCATGTTGATATTTAAACCCTGAAAATGAATTTTCTCAGTTCGACAGTGTTTGTGATGGGACATGGCCTGTCACTGTATTTCTTCTTTCTCTCTCTGGTTCTCACCGGTTCCATGTCAGCTGCTCAGTTTGAAAACAGTGACGTCGTCTGGATCAAAGTTTATATCATTTATTAAACAGAATAGTTTCTCATCTACTGTCCGATATTTTAGGACCACTGACCAATAAAGGACCACTGTTCATCCTGTTAGTGATTCTTTGGTGTAGCTTGTTCTGACTAATCAAAGGCCGGATGTACTTCAGCAAAAGTCTACATCATATTTTCACAGACTTCTGTCACGTCACCCAGTTAGTAATTTATTGTTGACATCTTCTGTTAATCAAATAAGTGACAGAAAAGATAATTTCCAATACACTTTGATGCAAACGGCAGCCAGTGATTGACATTATGACAGTGCGTCGTCCTTTATAGACCCGGGCTGATCAGGAAAAAGGACAGAAGTCCAAACTCACAGCGCTCCAGTCGGTGTGGTACCATTTGGCTCCGCAGCTCTTCAGGTGGCAGCTCTGCTGGCTGAGCGGCCGATCCAGGGAGGAGCACTCGTACGGCGGCATGACCGTGAATCCTTCGTCAGACTTCATCAGACACACCACCAACCTCTGCTGGCTTCCTGCGCCGCACTCGGCAGAGCACTGAGACACACACAAAAAACATCACAAAATAGAGGCAGGAGCAAAAACCTGGACATGTCAACATAAAGCTGCTGAATGAACGACTCCAGACTGTCCCCTAAACGCAGCGTGACCCCGTACCTGGCTCCAGGGGCCGGTGAACCACTCTATGCGGTTGTCACAGGGGCCGTTGTTGCAGACCTGAGAATCTGCAGGCCGCTCGCTGCCGCAGCCCTCCAGAGGGAGGCTGCTGATGTGGTTGGTCAGACAGAGGACTCCTCTGGTCCGGACCCCCATCCCACATTCAGCAGAGCACTACGGAGGGAACACAGTCAACAGTCAGAGTTAGATACATTCACTAATTTACACAGAAAACAGATTCTGTCATCGTCTCCTTTAAATCTGAAGTGGATTTGGTCAGATCGGTGTCGGTGATTTCTCTTTCTGGGTTACATAGTTTCCTGCTCCTGACATCTGCCTCCCTCTTCCTTCCCTGCGTATCCTCCACAGTCATGGGATCACAGCTACAGACACAAAAACCGCCCACAGATCTTCTACATTTTGTTATTCCACATTAAAAACCTTATTTTTTCTAAATGCTGATTTTAATTGTACAATGACAGCGTTAGAATGTTAACTAGTTTCTGTCCAGTTAGTTTTTTAGTCAGTGAAAGTTTTTCAGCTGTCGTTATTAGTCATTATAAATGAGAGCAGCATCTACATATGATGAGAAAAGGAGAATAATTTCCTCCTACTGAAGCTTTGTCTAGTCTTTTTAACCTGTTAAAATCTTTATGAAAGTTCAGCGGCTCTGAGGCGAGTCAGACTGACACAATGAACTTCTCTTATTAGAAATGAAGAAAAGTTGACACCTACCCTTTTGCCCCACTCGGTGTAAAACCAGCTCTTGGCACAAGCTCCCATGTCGCAGTTCTCTATGTCGACAGGCCGCAGATTCATGTTGCACTCCTCGTCGGGAACAAAGTCGCCCACGTTGCTGACACAGCGTACCTCTCGTGACCTTTGACCCAGCCCACATGGCACTGAGCACTGAGGCGACACAGGCAACACAGTTAACGCTGTACTGTGAAGGAAAGACTGAACTTTGAGTGTGTGCTGAAAGGAAAGCCATAAACTCTCTGTGAGAGTTTTAAACGCTGAATATTAACTGCAGTCACACAGACGTTGTGTCAACACTTTGGGATCCAGTGGAGTTGTGACACTTACAGCCGACCACTCAGAGCGGATCTGCCACTCGCTGCAGATCTTCAGCTGGCAGGTACTGGCGGTTTCGGGACGCTCCAGGTGTCGGCAGCGGCTCGTGTGGACGTTGAGGGTGCGGTTGGCGTAAACCTGGCGACACAGGACCTGCCGGTGCTGCATGCCCAGGCCGCAGGTCTTGCTGCACTCTGACCACTCTCCAATATCCCAGCTGCTCAGGGGGAAATCACAGGAGCTGCTCTTAGATATGCTGTACAAGATTTGGCTCGATGTGTGAAGCTTTTATTTCTGCATGTGAAGGAAGGCGTCTCACAAAGCCGGGCAGGGCTGAAGGTTACAGGCCTCTTCCTGCGGACTCGGCCTGCTGTTGCTGTCACACTGAGCATCTGAAACCTGGACATGGTTCAGCCGGTGGACGCACTGAAAGATCGTGTATCTGAATCCTGAAAAGTAATCAAAACTTTTAATTTAAGTTGAATCTGAAATATCATCAAACAAACACTCAGGTACAAGACGAGGTGACAGACATTAGACATTAAAACATTAGTGGTTTAATTTGCACACTTAACTTACTTAACTGCACTTATTTTCAGAGATTCTTGACTTGGCTGCGTGTCATAACCCAAATTTTACACCTAAAGGCGTAGCTGTGTTTCCGTACCTTTACCACAGGAGGCGCTGCACTCCGTCGCGCCCGTCAGTTTCCAGTTGTAATCCCTCTCACGTCTGGGTGGCGGCGCGGCAGGCACCTGGTTGTCAGGGAGACGGGGAGGTATCCTCCCCCCGCCAGGTGGGTTGAAGTTTTCCTGGTGAGTGTTGCCGTGATGGTCGTATCCTCCCTGTCCGTTCACAGAGCCCTCTGAGACACGGAAAGGTGAATTCACTCAGATATCGAGAAATGGATTAAAGGTGAAGAAATATCGACTGTATGAGCTGATGGATCTATGAAGAGCTGCTACTGATTTGTGTATGAAGTACATCATGGATGAAGCTCTGGAATATTATGGGTTAGAAGGCGGGTTTCATTCACCTTCTGGTCTGTTTGGTTGCTGAGGGCCGACCGGTTTTTCTGAGGGGACGATGTACTCATATTGGACGCCGGGGTTTGGCTGCTGGAAGATCATCTGAGAGAAAGCAGGAAGATATTGAGGTCTGAATGAAAAGAGGAGAAGTATCTAAACTGATTTACTCACGTAAACGTCCAGGATCTCATTGGTGGGCCCTTCAGCCAGAAAGGACTCCCCCGCTGTGCTGGTGATCTCGTTGGGTCGGCGGTAAGTGAACATGGTCCCTCCGCCTTCGTACTTCCCGGGTCGGTCAATGGCCCAGTTCCCGTTAATGATGGACCGCCCCGATCGGCTTCGGAGAGCTGGGGGAGAGAGAGAGTGACCACGCAATCACTGTGACAGCCCAGAGCGCTGAAAAGGAAAATACCAGCACAGCCTGTTTAATGTAAAAGCATTCAGAAGTAACTGTAGTGAAGAAAACCCAAAAGGTAATTACAGCTAAGTGAATAAACGCACTCACGTGCACTTTCAAAGCGGTGTGTTTTATAAACGTGACAATCTGTTTGTGTTGGCAAATTTTTCATGCAAATCCTGAACTGAAACCTCCCAAAATGTTTTCCACTGATTTCATGGATTAAGTACAAGAAGCCATTAGAAAAGCATTAGAAGCGTAATATTAGACAGACTTGTAAAAGAGTGTTTGGACAACTAAAAGTGCTATTAGAGGTGCAGAGAGTGGAACGGAGGCCTATTGAGGGAAAATGAAGGACTTAGTGAGGATGCAGTCGGTCTCTCGCTGTAATGTTGCCATCTGGGAAAAATAGTAAATGTTTATTTTATCCTCGAGGATGTCACCGTCTGTCTTTGTGACAGTGAATGGCTCCTTATGAACCTGAGAAGAGAAAGCTGAACGTGAATGTCATCCAAGTAGTTGAAAAGGTAAAGGCCACTGAACGGCCCCCCGCCCCCGTGTTTTTTTTACCGAGTGGTAAAATTCCACACCGTAATTAAAAAGGATGGTGAGGCTTGAGGGGTAAGATCCTCTAATGAAAGTAATGAAAGCATGTTTATGCACTTTCCTCAAGGGAAGCTGCCGCTGGGGGGGGGTCAGGGCTGTTCCCTTCTTCCTCCAAGCCTATGGTTTAGCTGAGGCACGGCTCTCATTAAACAATGTCTGACATTCCAACAGTCACTTCTGAAAATAACCCTCCACCGTGTCCCCCTGGTGCACCTCCATAAAGACACCAATTATCTGCAGAGTGCGCCTCACACGGAGGGGGCAGCAGGGCTGTGGTGGGGCGGGGGGGGGTGGTAATAAAGGCGACATGCTGCACAGAGAAACTGAAAACGTGACGCCGCAGTTCGTTAATTTGTCTTTTAATCAGACAAATCTAATTAAATTTACAAGCAGATACTACCTGCTGCTCCCGGCGCAGCTGGGACTCGTTAAACTGTCAAACGGCAGCATATTGAATGGAAAACATTTTTTACGCTGCTCATGTGATCGTTTCTTTGGTGACGTTTTTTCCGCTGTAATCTGGAACATCATGGTATGTGTAGGGGATAAATGGAGGTATCCATTTCCTCTACGTGTGTTTTGAACTGGAATGAAAGCAAAGCTCTGCCTCAGGCCACAACTGATGAAACTTTAAACCTGGCCCTGACAACACACACAGATTTCAGCCAACACAGCTCCATATTCCAGAATATATTCAAAGTGAAAAATGAAATGAAACAAGATTTATCAGGTCTGAGCAGAAAGCAGAAATCAGGCAGCAGACACACAGCTGACAGTCAGTATTATTGACATGCTGCTGAGAAACTTCCTGTTTCATTCCATCTTCCGAAGCGGTTCGCTCAGCTGCAGCAGATTATTATATGAATGTAGAATCTGTAGAGCACTGACAGTCGGCGTCTACAATCTGACCTCCTCACTCAGCTCGGCACAACAGCGAGGGAGCTCACAGCCTGCAGGTGGATGCTCGGCTGAACGTGGAGCTTTTGAAATTCTTTATATACGGAAGCAGCAGAGGGGAGCCACAGCTGCCTGCTGAGTGATGTGGCAGGAAAGTGATGACATTTTAAGTACGCCCACACAGGATAACAGATTTGTTGGATACATGTTGCAGAGGAAAGTTTGCCGTGTGAGCAGCAGACAGCCTGAAGTGGCTGTTTGTAGCTTAATGCAGTAAAAGTCACCAGAATCTAAAACAGCCGTTTTATTTTGCTCACCTAGGTAGTTGCGGCTCTTCACCAGCTCTGTGATGTTGATCTTGGTGGCTCCGACTGGGATCTCCACAATCTTATGATAGCCGATCTTGGTCAAACTGTGTTTGAAGACTCCGGAGACCAGCCTGCAGGTTGTGTTGTCACCTCCACACACACCGCATTTGTCCATCACCTTTCCTGATCCGAGATAGTCATCGCAGCCTAGACTCTGTCACAAAGAGGAGGGAAAAATGAAGATTGGTGGGCGCTGCAGAGTGAAACAGCTACATCCTCTGAATCAAAGTGTGCACTAAAAAAAAAAAAGAGTTCAATAAAACCATTTTTTTAGGTTTACTGGCCGTGCGCACACACACACACACACAAACTGTTCTTGGCAAACCCAAAGAGCTAATCGGGTAGAAAAGATGATACTAAGTCAAATTTCATCTGCTAAATGATCTCATATTATTAACTTCAATAGAATAACTAATTTGCAGGGATCTTGTTACTTTCCAGAAGGCACCATTTTTGTCTGTTCCTTTCCCGAGTCTCTCGGGTGTGAGTTTTCTGTGTGACTTTGGCAGAAGGACATTACAGGAAACCTGGGCACAGTAAAAATAGAACAGTTAACATCAGCAGTCCATAAATTCACTCAAACCAGCAGTAAAAGTTAGTTGCTGTGCAAACAGGTGGTGGAGCAGCCAAAACTGGTCCCAGCGGGCCACCATACACTCAGGCATCCAGGACTATGGCTATCACAGAGCCACAGTCACCACCAAGGAAAACCAGCGGAGCGGGCATCGTGCCGGGAAAGGATGTAATGACGCAGAGCTGTGACAGCAGCCGGTCTCCATGACGTCCTGCTTGTCCGTGTCGATCCCTTAATTGCACACGGCTTCCTGTCACTAAAACGCTTGTTAAATATGTGTGTGTGGCTGTTGAGTCCCAAAGTCCAAGACTATTGTCCTTTTTGCTCATCTGGGAATGTCTTTCCAGACTTTTGGATCCGACTGGACATGTGTTTGTGATGGATGATGAAAGTTTAACTGCAGCAGCTCAGCCATAACTCAGGGAAAGACAGACAGGTGGCAAAGAGATGAGAAGAAGGTAGAATAAGGTGAAAGGAAAGGAATGAAAAAAGAGGAGAGAGGAGAGATGGAAGGGGAAATGGTGGCCACGGGTGGGCGAAGGTAGTCGGGGTGAACTTTCAGGGATTCTGGCTCTCTCCAAGCCGCCACAGCTTGCTGAGGTTTGAGACAAAACACCACCTGGGCCAAAACAAACAGCAAGTGTCTCCTTCCACGCAGGAAATAAGTGATGAGAGAAAAGAACAGCAAACCGAGAGCACCCAGAATAACAAAATAAAAGTGCCCAACGTTTCTGTGGCCAGTGTGGAATTATGCTGCAGTCCAGCATGGGGCTGAGTAAAGCCAGGATAACAATCACCAAACACAACACAATAACATCCAGGGAAGCACCGCTGCAGTTCACCATCTCATTTTACACATCATTGAATATAAAACAATAAAGGGATGTATAATGCATGGTAAAACCTGCAGGAGGACATTTTAACTAGCTTCAGTAAGTGCACGATGGAAAACAAATAAAAAGGCAGTCATGAAGGGCTGTTGGTGACATGACGAGCACCGAGCTTCAAACTAAAACAACACCATTATCACAGCGAGGCAAAAATTGCCTGAAAAAGGGAAAAATGTTCCTCTCATAAAACAGACACTGAGACGGTGAAAGGTTATCTGTGGCCACTTGGACGGGAAAACATCTGAATCAAAGCATTTTTATGTCGGAGAGGAGAACGAGCGGTGAATCTGAATTCTCAATTTAATATCATGTGACGGTGCAGTTAAAAACACGCAGCACACGCAGCGATCTCGTTCCTCTGATATGAGCAGAGCCATGAGGTTTTATGGCACCGCTGTGGAAGGCATTAGGGAGTTAAGGGACAACTTGACATTTATTGATTTGGACAGTTGCACCATTAAAACCCCTCAACTGTCAAGACAAACTTTTCATTCTTGCAGTAGCATGCGGCACAAAACTCCAGCCTCCTAATCTGGCCCTGAATAATCCCCAGATTGTCACATCTGCCCGCCAGGCGCTCTCTGACAAACGTGACCTCACCAGTGAACTCATCAGAATGAGGTGTCGCTGGTGTCGGGACACATGACTGAAACCACAGACTGGCTGAGAGCCTCGCCGGCTCTCCTCGGCACAGACTGATAAATGAGGAGGCGGCTTCGGAGCCTCGCTGGAGTTTCACCTTCTCTCCGTGGGTGGCTCGTGCCAGCCGTTGAAGGGTATCGCCTTGTTTTCAGAGGAGCTTTGAGAGGATTTAAAAAATGTCGCTGAAGCCCACCTTCGTCTGGAAACAGTTAAATGTGTCAGGACATCGGAGTCCACTCCCGACCACTGAAAACATCATCTTAGAGTAAATCCTGGTGGTATTTTCCCACAAGATGCAGCTGGGTTAAACTCATCATACTGCAGAGTTCTAACAAGCTGAACCCACACACCGTTTTGCCGAAGGCGCTCGTCAGACTCTCAGAAAACACAACAAAACTAGACAATTTAGAGTTAGACCCCCACCTCAACCTTCAGATTAGTGACGGCAGCACTTCTCATGGCGGACTGCAGTGAGCTCTGACACTGTAACTCAAAGGGCTCAGTGTTAACTGTAACAGAGTGCGTTGGTTAATGAAATTAATCAAAAAGTGGGACGGTCGTGTTCTCCACCAAATCACAGGACTCACAGTCACAATCTCTCCCTTCGGGTTACTTTCAGCAGAGGATAAGGGAATTTTGCAGCACATCAGGATTTCATGGCGACGTTGACCTTGGCCCATTTGGATGGATCGCTTCACTTGATTTGATAAGCGTTAGTTTGTGTCACAGTGAGTGTATGAAACATGTTTTGGAAGGTCAAAGTGACCCTGGGACAAAAAAAAAAACTCCTTCTGGGGGTTCGCTAAGTCTAATCAGTTACAATCTAATCAGTTCATCTCTGAGGCCGAGACAGACAGACACACATGTAAATCAAAAAATCAAATCAAATCAAAATCAAATCAGATTTATTTGTATAGCGCCAAATCATAACAAAGTTACATCAAGGCACTTTACATATAGAGCAGGTCTAGACCAAACTCTTTATGTAATGTGTGTGTTGATCTTGTTGAAATAAAGATACACAAACAGACAAACACAATAAGTGTGTTGGTGGTTTTTATGCTTTTAAAGAAAAAAAAAAATCACACTGCACCGAATACACCTCGAACAACCTCGAGGCCACATTCATACTGAGCTTCACACTGTGGCTCAGATATGAGTGATGATTTTTACAGGCTCCTCGATGCGTCTGTTGATCATATTCTCAGTGTGTTTCTCGACACATGTGCAGGGGCGTCTCTTCTCAAAAATAAAGATTTACCGTAGAGGCAGAGAGTCTAAACCAACATCGCACCGCGTGTGGGAGAGAAAGTGGCAAACATCAACCATCGGTATTATTCTGAACAGTAATAACACTAAGAGACACTCAATCTCCTCCCGACAGCTCTGCCATAATGTTACAATTACCTTGCAATAATAAAGCTTTTATCCTGGTGGGAGGTTTGGTTTGTGGCTCCACATGAGGAATGCAAATATGAATAAAAAGTTAATGCTCCAAATGATATCATGCTTAAATTTAGAGCAGTGATGGATGTAGCATGCAGGCTTCTAGCTCCTCCTCGTTGGAGTAAATTAAGTTCAGGGCTTTACTTAATGCACTGCAGACTTCAGTTGGCTTTAGTCGAACTTGTCAAAAGAAGTATTGAATATGTGAGCGTACTGTGAACTTGTTTGTCCATACGGAGCGTGTTCGATGTCGTTACCTCGGCCAGGACGGGTCATTCTGCGACCTAATAATACTTTCATTAAGAGCTTTTTTTATTCAGCTTCATTTGCGTAATTTTTGTCACATAACTGGCAGCGGTTTGTTGTTTTTGTGGTGCAGGGCTGCTGGAATGGCTGCGTATTAGAGCAGAGCCTGTAAAATAAAGACGATGTGAGACAGTTTGGAAAGCCACGGCTCCAGTTTCTGTATCCAGCATGTGCAGATTGTCAGTTAACATTTATGCTGCTGAGACACAATAATCAGCAGCTAACAGAGGCATCAAGCTCCAGCTGACAGTTCCACTAACACCAGCTGATGCTGCGTCCAGATGTGGGCAGCTGTTCTGGACCATACAGGCACACTGATGTAGATCCAACAGAACATCATTTATCCACATCTCCAGAAGGTTCACCTTTCCTTTCAACATTTTGTTGGTCAACTACCAACAATCCTTCATAAATATTAAGAATAAAGTGTCCCATATGCAGATAACACTAAATCATCAGCTGTGGGGCAGCATACGGACTTATGGGGCCTCGAAATAGATAAAAAAAATAAAAATGTATATGACTTCTGTTCCTACCAACAACAAAAGGTATCTGAATAACTAACAGAGCTAAATGCCTCACCAGAACAACGAAGCGAGGAGGTTACAAATAAAAGGATGTTTTCTTTCTGTCTGGAGAGGGTGCAGTGGTTAAACCCCCTCAAGTCTGAATCCACATGAGTCCACACTGGCTGAGTCTCAGATCCCTGCAGCACCTTCTAACTCGAGTCTTGGCAGTTTCCAGTTCAGTTTTCCTACTGACGACAAAATTCAAAACAAAAAACAACGATGTTTTTACTAAATCCAAATGTCCCGTACCAATTATACTACTGTAAACAAAATGAACAAAAGCTCCATTGCAGGCAAAGCTAGCGGGGCAGCAGCACTCCTCCTCATACTAAAACACCATTTTGATAAATGTACAGTTAAATGGGGCTGTTTGGTGAACACTGCAGCTCGTCACACATCAAAAGTTTGCAGAGTTCTTTTGGAAAACGGCCAATAAAGTTATCGTGAACTGGTTAACTGTGAGAAATCGGCTCATCTGGAAAAGCAATAGAAGCCGACTTGGCTTCCACGTTGAGAATACGGAGGCAACATCTTTCTTCCCAAAGACAAAGAATTTATAGTAGAATTGACCTGAAGAAACGACGCCGAGTCTGGAGATGACATTACTGAAATCTCACAAACATCTCAAAGACCAAAAAAACTCAACTGACACTTTCCAATTAGGTTTAGATGAAGAATAAAGAACTACGGTACAACAATCGACCGCCCTCTCTTTCATATGACATGCAAAATGTGGTTGCCATTGCTACCAGCATCTGCCTCCCACATGCTGGGATGCTGCAGGTCTTTAACTGCTTTTAATGAGCAGGAGCAGGCGATGCTGCTTTTACTTCAGTCAGCACTTCAAACGCATCTGCATGTATGGAAGCAGCTGCCAGCGAGCTCACATCTGACATTCTCAGTAATAAACTAACTGAACCGGCGGCCGGCTCTGATTTACTGTCTTCACTGTGCACACTGTACTGCGAGAACAGAATACTACGCTGGAGCCGGTTCAGGACACATCTGTTATTTGTGCTGATATTCTCAGGACGGTGCCAACATTAGAGGGATAAATGTATCATATGGCCAAAAACATGTTTGTTTGGTTTTTTTTTTTTAGCTTCAATGCAATATACAATTTTCGTAACTCCTTTCCCAAACAGCGATTGTCCAATCACAGCCTAGTAATTACACCTACGAGGGCCTTTATCGCTCTACCATGAGGTGCAATTGTCAGCTTACCACTTCACCTCCAAATCATCCATTTCATTCGTTTATGTGGTTACCGGTTACGCTCAAAAAGGCCCCGTCTGGATTTGGATGGAAACCAGATTCAACTCTGGCCAACGTTACCTGAAATGAACAGTGACACTGACACAAAATAACAGTCTGCTCCTACAGTTGTACTCTCCATACTTATAATAGCAGAATAATAGCTGCTGCTCTATTTCCATGTCTTCTGCATGGATCATTAACCAGTGAGAGTGTTGACATTTTGCCCAGGACAAGCAGCTTCTGGTCTTTCACCACACTCTGTGCAGTCTCCCCTTTCAAAATAAAATGAAAACATAAAAAAAAAAAAAAAAAAAGTCAATCACAGGCAATATTTTCTACCGTCTTCTCATTGTTCTTCTTTCAGCAGTGAAAAGAGCTGAATTTGTAGTCCATCCATTCATATTCAACTACGCTGAAATATAACCATCAGCTGGAAATAATGAGCGCTGAATTGAAAGTTTGGCTAAAAGAGAAACCTTTATCAAAATTCTGTCAAAGGAGAGATGCAGCCAGTTTTATTTAAATGCAGGTGGCCCCCTGACTCAAAAGATTGCCACTGATGCATTTAGAGTATGGAAGAAGTGACTTCATTAATAGCTCAGACGTTTCAGATTTATATAATTCGTTCCTTTCCTTCACATTTCATTCTGGCCACGCTATAATGGGAACGCTAACTAGAAGACTAGCTGTGGTTTGAGACCACAAATAGGAGCAAAAGTCCTGGTCCTTGGACAGGACCCACTCAGCTCTCTGTCTCCACAACACAGCGTTTCTCAGCATCTACAGCAGCTTGTGTCAAACCAAAATGTTAACCCAGACAAGATGGAACTAAAGGGAGACAATCTGAGGACAAAAGAGGAAACTGTGGCTCCAACAAGTTTACAAATTGTGCTATTGTGTTACGCTGTTTCAGTTTGCTGCTCCTTTTAAATTTATATCTGTATTCTACGGATGATTTTGCAGGCAGAGGTTGAAATCTGATTATCTCTAAGATGTGAGAATCAGCGTTTGCAGCCATGAAGACAGACGCAGGCCTGAGTGGCTGGACCTTTGATCCCGACCGTAAAAAGGGGCCACATCCATACCACAACCCGGCCCGGGGCCAAGGGCACAGCGACTTCGTTAAAGCCTGCCATGCTTGTAAAACTCTCAGAAATAGCGCTGAGCACAGTGAATCTACACTCAAACGCGTTGAGTTTCACCTGACATCGGCGATGTGGACTGTTTGGGGAACAGAGACACAGAAAAGTCTCTGACAGGGATTCACAACTGATGATGAACTCATGATGTTTCACTTCTGTTTTGACAGCAGCTGCACCAACGATGGTTCTGACATATTATACACAAGTCTTCTGTCCTGACTGTTTTATCAGTTCCACCCCGACAATATGATTAATTCAACACCAGTCATCATTTCTAGATCCCAAATATAAATTTCCACTATTGGAGTTGTTGTCTGTTCATAAGTGGTTTAACAGGTCAACCTCCCCGCAGTCCAACTGGCTCCAAACTTCGCATGTTACTGTGTAAGAAAACATCACCAATGCCCTTTTGGCAAATAAAATGAACACAATATTTTTCATGTGTAGTCAAAACAACATATTAAACATGAAACTATTTTTCTTAGTTGGTATAAAAACTTTTTCATCAAATGTCAAACTCGCTGAGGCAAAAGGAATGTATTTTCCAACATCATACAATGAAAATATACTCGTAAATTTACAAAGCGGTTCTCTTTAGCACATAACAGCAGACAGAACTCTAAATATCGTCACAGAAATAGAAATAAAAGAAGACACAGCTGATTTACAGGAGCTGAAGACAGCTGTCGTCATTCTGAAGGCAGCATTAAAGTCTTCGTTCGGGCTCCTGATGTGAATGTCACGTCGACCTCCATCGACTCGACTCCAACTTTTTTTCTAACATCTAAAATATCACGAGCAGCTGAGTCCACTCTATGTTCCAACATTTACATGAAACTGGTAGCCGTGTCGTTTAAAGCCTGATAAATCTGGCTCAGACATCCTCATCAGGACCTCGGCTCTGCGCCAGTTCACATTAACACCCTCAGGCAGCTCGCAGCAGCCTCATTAATCACCAGCAAACAGGTGAGCTAAACCCAACTGAGCCGAGTCACAGGCAGCGACAGGCTAATTCAGGCCTGCCGTTCCAAGTGCATCTTTACAGTCCCAGGACAGGCCTGGCTCACCAAGACTTCCACTAGGAGGGAAATCTAATCCCACAAGCAGCCCGTGAATGTGCTGTGGAAAAATAAACAGCAGAGCTACAGTGAAAACAGCTCTACTGTAAACCCCCCCACCGACTTCAGGATCATGGAGCTGCACTGACAGCCCACTGAGCAGAAAAACGACAAACTGGATGGGAACGAGAACCATCTGAGGTGACCTCAGATTTAATCCGGGGGGATCCCAGCGGGTCCTACCTGTGACCGCGGCTTCCCCTGCACCCGCACCTGGAGGCAGACGAGCAGCAGAAGAGCCAGTCCTGACAGCATTCTCTCATGTGGCCACAGAAATGTCCGAGCAGTCACTCAGGCTGCCGTCAGCCTCTTCCTCACCGCTGCAGCTCTGGGAATGCCAAAAAAACCCAAACCCTCTCACTACAGAGCTGATCTGCTCGAGCTCCCCTCGTAAACTGAGCTGGGGGAGGTGCAGCTGGGGAAGGTAGTGAGAGGGCTGGAGCTGTTTTAGAGGAGGGAGAGGGAGAGGTAGAAAATGAACAGGGGGGATAAAGAGAGGGAGAGGAGGCAGAGCGGAGAGCAAGTTAGACGTCAGAGAGGAAGTTTTCAGGAACATTTTCATTGTGACAGAAGAAGTAAGACAGGAAGGGGATTCTTCCAGGATGAGAGCTGTGGGTTCTGCCATCATCCAGGATGCCAGCGATGAGACGGACAAACCTTAAAAAGCCTTCACCCTTGTTCCAAATACGACAACCACACACACCAGAAATAACACGCTTCCAACGACTCCCCCCTTTCAGAGCCGGCTCATCATATGGTTTTCATATCGCCTCCACCATTGTTTCCACGACACTGAACCCTAATTCAACAAGAAATACTGAAGTCAGGAGACAGTTCTTCATCCTCCTATCTGACGGTTATTTTTTCACAAAGTGACAGACTGAGCCCATCAGGGATGTTGTGGCTGGACCCGTTCCTGCACAAAGACGGTTCTTCATGCTCGGGCCTGGAAAAACGGCTGATAATTGAAAACGTTTCTGTTTTGAAGCAACACACAAAAACCACGACAGGCTGCTGCAGTCGAACATTTTCACTGAGGGGGGGGGGGGGTGAATGGGCACGATGGTCTGACAGAGAAACAGAAAGAGGAAATCAAACCACCCTAACCCTCTTTGTATGTGGGACTGACTTAGATTTTGGTCATTCAGCTTTGTGACTATCACACAGCTTTTTTTTTTTCTTTTTTTTTTTGAGATCATTAAATCTCACTTCTAACCAAATAATGCTTCTTAACAGCCAAACAGCTGATTTCATATGAAGCTGTGTATGAGTGTTGAGAGATGTTTGTTTATCATATTTTATTTTGATCAGTTAATTTAGGTTGATTTAACTGGTCACAGTCAATTGGAACTTTTGTAAGAAAAGTTGTTTTTGAAACAGAAAATTCAATTAATTCAGCTCACATTAATATGAATACACATTTGAAATTCACAGAACTACAACCACAGCTTATCACAGAATCCAGCTGCAGCTTAGTTGTTGCAGTTTTTGTGATTAAACAGACGAGCAGTCAAATATTTGAATGTTGGTGTTTTGTCACAGTCTGCCACCTTTTCAAATAATCTGCAAGAGCGAGCAGAGACGCTGAGTCCGAAGAAGAAACAAATACCTCCACATCTGTAACTGGCTCAGCTTCAGCTGACACGCAGACATCATAATATACAGTACGCACAGTAAGCAGCTAAGAAACAACTCTCCCGTGAAACGAGGCCCAGCTGCAGACGTGTGGGAGCAGCAACATCCGCTGTGATGAACCGACTGACGTGGTCTCCTGCTGCCCGTCTTCTGCCTCCGATCTGGACAGGTCTCATTACGGAGCCATAGCACCCAGAGGTCGGGCGGGGTCTTTGTTTCCTCCAACATGGGGGTCAGCCCAGTCTCCGACTCACACACGTCAGAGTCGTGCTCTACAGCAGGTGGGCTCGACAGGAACGTTCACTGCGAGCGTCCGGCAGAAACACTCACTCTCCTTTTCATAAACTGTCACATCTCCAGCATTTCCTGCCGTTTGGTGGACGTCTAAATCCAAAACTCATTAGCAGAGACAGGACTGCAAATATTTTAGCAGGTGTGGCCTCAGTGGGAAACCCTCTACCTGGCAGCTTCAACGCTTCTGTCAGGAATCTGCCTTACATCATGCTCCATACACAGGAGGGAAGAGGATGTAGCAGAAAATACAGTCTTCCACAAATATTTAAGCCAACATCTCCAATCATGCCTGTCTACGTCCTGCACAGAGTCTAATCTGTTAACTTGATCAGGAAAAGTAAAAGGCAGAAAGTAGGAAGAGAAAACAAATGATTTTTGTGCATCTGGGATATATATTAGAGAGCAAGGCCAGGCATGTAGGTCCTATGATTGCTCCCTTCGAGCAATGTCTTTGAGTGAAGAAGGCAGCAGAGGAATGAAGGAGGAGAGCTGATGAATAAAGCAGGTCGGGAAGGGATTTGGACTGGGAGGGGCAAGGTGTGGCCGAGGAGGACTCCTCTTTCTATTTGCTTCATTCAACAGCTGACAGTCTGCAGAGGAAGATATTAAATAGTTACTGTACACCAGAGAGGCCTCCTACCAGGTGGAACACCTGCACAGGTTGGGATCACTTTCAGCAAAACACACGAGCAGCCAAATAACGTCAGCAGTCGGAAGCTTAACCCAACAAGTGACATCTTGCTTTATTATAACAAATACATTTTTGCTCCTGAAGTTACATTTAGTCAGATTTGTTACAGTTAAATGAGTAATCAATCAACTGCAGACCTCAAAATCAAAAAATAAAACTACACAATAAATGAAATGATTTATTTATCATCGACTTTTCCTGGAACATTTGGGAGTCAGGAGTTCTTGTTCTGTCTGTCATTAGAGCCTGTAAACTACTCGGCCTTTCGTACGCCACATCAAACTTTTAAAGACTCCATCTAGAGCCACATAAGGCGTGCATGTGATATTTTCACAGGTTTGCTGGCAACATGTTGCATAAACTGATTTTATATGTAAAAGTAGTCAGCACGCCTTTTATTTTCACTTGTCATTTATTATTACAGATCTAAGTCACATCTGCGGCAAAAGAAAATTCCCAACAGGTCGATCCAGACCCGAGGTTTTCTGTATCGCTGTATATTATATGTTTTATGATATTTTTGTACCATTTGTACGTTAGAAATTTCCTAATTTTGGTTTACTTTTTTATGCATCTTGAGTTAACTAAACAGGATTTATCCCTGGTGTCGATCTGCAGCAGTTCAACTCGAGAAGTTGCCAGATTGAGAAGCTATGAATTTAGAGTAGTTTGCCCAAAACTGGATCCAAAGCTATAAAGGTCTGAGAGCTCCAGAGGAACTATAGTGTGAACACGAAGACGACTGGATTCTGTTTCAGATGAAATTACCACGCAATTATCATGAATCTTAACTTTCTTCTTGGATGTCATGAAGCAGGATTTGAGTCCTGCTGAGCTACCTGCTGAGAACAGCTTGGAAGTTAACACATAGTCTCAGTCAGTATTTCAAATAGTTTTCAAACAAAAACAGAAATTCAGCTGTGTTAAAATACCGAACATGTGAGCACAGAGAGAAGGACACAGCAGAATCCAAATCCATTCTCTGAGTTCTGACCTTGTCTTGTTTTCACTGAGCGAGCAGACACAGACTGTGGCCTGTAACGGCTCCAGGCCTCATCAGTTACTCACCAGACTTGACCTCAACAAGAGGCGCAAATCTGTGACTGACTGACGAGACAAGGAACAAATGGACAAAACTCCTTCATAACACTGTTTTATGTCTCTACTGAGCTGCCTCTGGTTAACACAGCTTTACGATATTGACCCTGAGCGACAGGAAACCAACGGACAGGAACTCTCTCTTAGTAACACATCCTGATATGGAAACGCATATTTACAAATTGTTATGAGGCATATGTTGTCAAACACCGACGGTCCGAGTTCACTGTCAACAACACACCTTCATTACTTATCTTCCTCCCAGAGGACCGTTAATTCCAGGCGCCCAGCAAGCGCGGACCACACATCAACGAATCCAGATCTCTGACATTCCAAACAAACCGACGGGACGTAAAATGGCCTCAACTGTCTCTTCAATTGACAGCCACCCAGATAGCACCCATTCACTGTCAACAGCCGTCTGTCTGAGGAAGACCCGTGTGACTGCTGAATGCTAAAAATACGACCCTGTATGTGTGCAGTGTGGCCTCGTAAATCTGCCTCAGAGACCGGACGCCGGGACCTGCTGGGTGTCAGCCATTACTGCGAAATGCACATCAGCTGTCCCCCAATCACGGCCGTCTGTCCATCAACCAGATCAGTTAATGATATCACTGTAGGTTTGAGCTCGACCTCCTTCATTGATTTCAGCCCAGATCTGTTGGTGCAAATACTTTCTTCATTTCGGCGGACATCAATATTCGAGAGCTGCTGTTGTGCTGAGCTGCCAGAATCTGATCAGGAAATGGAAGTTCAACACAGAGCTGGCTTGTCTTCTCTGCTTTTCCTGAGGTCTCTTTGTGACAACACCAAAATAATCCAGACAATGTATGAAAAAGCTTCTCTCACTGTGTGTGTGTGTGTGTGTTTGTGGAGAAAACAATTTAAAGACAGAAAAAAGAACAAATACAGCTGTTATTTACAGGAAATTAACAAACCAAATGTAATATGCAGGATATGAACAGAGAAACCACAAGTATGTTGGAAACACATCAAATGACCCAAATGGGACATTAAATGCAGACACTATCCTTCCTCACAGCTTGAATAAGGCCCCACTTTCAGAGTTAAACACAAAGACTTTGAGCTGTGGCACATCCTGAAGTGTGACAGTGCAGAACAAGTGTCTAACCTCTGAACCCTCAGCAGGAGGGACAGGAAGTCTTAACTGTCATCCAACTGGACAAATGCCCTAATGAGTGTGATTAAGCAGGATACTGTATCACTTCTGGCTCCCTGTGGAGGGAGGGGAAGACGCAGTAGCTCTCTTCCAAGGAAAAAGCGAGCACTCCTTCAAAGCCTATACTTTACTTCATTTATGATTTGTTTTCTTTACATTACAGATGAAGCCATACTTTCACAAAAAGGAATTCTTGGCACTAAACTAACTTCAGGCAATGCCCAAACCCGAAATCGACCAATTCTCTGCTACACCGCTTATGTCCCAAAAATTCAATTTATATTCTGCCCAAATGTTTATACATAAAGAGACTATAGGGAAGACTTTTCTGCTTTCTCACAGCTACTGGCATATTACACCCAGACTGCTGTTATGATCGGATGGCAAATCTTTCTCAGGGACTGTAAGCCGCCTGGAGCGCTTTCAGGAAGAAGTGGCTAAGTAAACAGAAGAACCATACATGACGTACAAAGAAGCCGTGTGGGCTGGTAATTAAAGTTGGTATCTAATTTCATATCACGGATTTGCATTTTTGTGAATGTGGCAGATTGATGATCAGTCTTGACTCAATTTCCGCCTGAACATGTGGAAATCTTCCTCTGAATGATATGTTCAGCTATTCCTGTCAGTCACATAACACTTGTGGGAGCCACAAGAGTCTCCTCTTAAAGAAGAAGAAGAAAAAGAAAGAGAACTCTAAAAAATTCTGCGAAAAATCAGTTAAAATCCCCAGACTGATATAACAAGCACGAAGAGCAAAGCCAGAATTTTTCGACTTCAGCAAACACTCGTCGTATATAACCAACATAACCAAAGGCAGGCTCTGCTGACATGAATCCATACGCTGAGGGGTAATGATGGGGAACACGCTGAGCGTCTGCAGCTGGAGCCTGTCGTGACAGAGATGGGACTGAGGTATCTCCACCCGTCTGTGCCTGGGAAGCTGTATATCAAGCACTCATCCCCCTTTTAACAAGTCTGTCCACCTCAGTGGGGAACGCATAAAACAGATGCAGCTGTCAGAGAAGAGAAGCGAGGAGCAGCCGTGGCTGTTGTTTGATGGGTTCGGGCCTGAGAGCCGCGTTCGGGGTCCTGGGAAACACGCCGGTGGCTGCGGCCGCGCTCCACCTGCCGCCTCAATGTGCCGAAATCTGTCAGGTCAGTGTTGCCTCCATACTTCAATGAAAACATTTTACAGGCTCATGCTGCATCTGGCACATTTATCACCCACATAAATCGACAAGATTTAAACTTCAGCTTCCATTTCCTGTTATTTCATCATCGTCCGTGCCCGAAGCTAGCTGCTCAGACCCTTTTCACCCTCAGCTGGGCCCACCGCCGGCAGCAGAGAAGTGTGCGGTCAGTGAGCGCCCTTTAAAAATACACACACCCTTCTCAAATGCACTTCCTCGGTATAAAGGGAGAGAAGTTGTGGCTGAATGGAATTCCCACCATAAAGGGATCTTTCTTCCACTGTTCATCTGAAATGAGCGACCACATTCAAGGGGGTTTCAGAGAGAGGTGGGCTTTTCAGTGTGCTCATGCACACAAGAGAATCATAAGAAATGTTCAGTACTTTAAAACGATAAAATAGTTAGCATGAATAAAATAAGATAAAAAAACGCCAAATGTGTTCAGCTGAGTTCTACACTTTTACTGACTGACGTAGTTTTCCTGCTTTGCTTATATGCAGAAACAAAAGTAAATCACATTACATGGTGAGATTTACATCCCAAATATGAACTGGCACTGAAGTGTATTTGAACCAGAATGGAGTCAAATTGTGTTCACAACATGTCAATCTGTTTCTGTGGTTCTTTTTCTAAATACAGTATGTTTATATCAAGAATTCATATTAAGATATATGAGTGCAAAGAAATATTGGTAATGAAAGGGAAGCGTTTGAGATTAAGCTTTCATTTTCTCACCAGGATCTCATGCTGATGTGAAAACAGAGAGTGAGAAACTAACTAGAAGATGCAGTTGTGGCTCAGTCCCACACTGAAATCATCCCTGCAGGCCGCTGAGACACATATTCTTACTTTCATGTCTGTTGTGTCCAAACCCATTTATTTCATCATTTGTTTGCTGAGCATCCTAATAAAGACTGCAGTATTCAGCACTTCTGAGGCATCGTGGACCAATCTGAGCCGAGACAATGACGACGGAAGGCAAAGCCCCAGCAGCTACAAACAAAGAGAGATGAGTGTCCTCGTCACAAGCACACAAACACAAGCAATGAAACGGAATGACAAAACACTGGCAGGCCACTCAAATGTGTGTGGGCACACTCAAACAGGGTCTGAACTCTTCAGCTGATAAACCACCATCAGTTCGCTGGTTCTTCCCCCGTCAAGGCGCTCAGGACGGCCGCTGTGTCCGTCATGTCAGAAAAGCTGAGCCTCGTTATTTTAAAACCTGAGTGTCTCGAACGGGTCGATCTGAGGGTGTCACTGCGTCACATTCACAAATATGAGACGGAGGCACCGGAGGTCAAAGGTCAAATGGACAGAGCTAGGTTGTTATTCATGCTGCAGAGAAGGTGCCAGGGAGAGGCATGAGGACCGCACAAACTGTTGGTGGGAAACAGCAGCTGTGGATCATCGCAGCTCAGGCCTGACGTGTTGAATTCATATTTCATTATCACATTTGAGTGTCTAAACATCTGTTTGTTGCAGAGCCACAGATTACCTCCAGACAAGACTCATGAAGGAAGTACCAAAGAGTGTGATATCAGATCCAGCACTTCATCTTTCTGATTTTTCAACTCAAAAAGTAGATGGACCAATAAAACAAAAGCCAACAGCTCATGGTCATTGGCACCACAGCAAAACCTAGCAGCAAGGTAACGAACAACTGGGCTCATAAATACTTATGGAATTAATAAATATCCACTGTAGTTCATACAAACTGTGATGGGAGAGGTTTCCTTCCCATCTCTAAGTCTGACGTATCAAACTGAATTAAACCAATCTATGACTGAACTATTTCAGAGACATTCAGCCAACATCAGGGTCGAGGAATGTGACGGCTTCTTCAGTTGGTTCAGCTCTTTTGGGGCCAGATCCTCCCATTATTCGAACACTAGTATAGAATATAACCAGACTTAAATATAAACCAAAGCATAAAATACAACTTGGTTTCTTGTTTGTTCCTACAGTGGAGAAAGAACTGAAAACCAACGATGAATGCAGCGAAAATGTTCTAAAATACGATGCAGAAAAAGTATACTGATTCCAAAAAGCAGTTTAAATATCTTAGTCAGACCAAGAAAGCCGTCCTCAGACACGCGCTGTTTAAATGGCTACAGGTCTTTATTGAGCACGAAAATCTTTCTCTGTTCAAAACTTATCGCAGCTTTTTGACGAGTACGCCAAACCAGCTGACCGTCAGCTGATGATGACGGACGCTTCCAGCTCTTCATTCTTTCATTCTTTCCCGGGGCTCCTTCCTGCTCCACGCTGCTGCTGCTCCCTCCATTATGGTCTTTGTCTAATCAATAGTTGCCACGAAGATGCTGCTGCAGTTCAGCAGCATCATGCTTTGAATTCAATTATCCAGATGTTTTGACATTATCTCTCGGCTTTAACGTGGGGTGATGTCCGGTTCAAATGGCTAGACCAGCTGAGAAAATCTCCGTGGGGAAACAGTCAAGAAAAAAATGTGCCTTTCCTGAAAAACTGCTGATGAGTTTAAATTCTTAAATATGTCTAAGGCTGGAAAGTACATAATTTCTTTTTGTGTAATTGTTTGAGGCGGACTCATGAATCACAATTTAGCTTCTGTTATTAATTCAAGCCAACTCATGTGAAGGATCACAGTGTCGAACCCGATAACAGCGGAGAAGTGATCAAGGCCGAAATGAGAGATCAGAGGGTTTTCTATCTTGATTAAATCTTAATTTTGCTGCTGGATTACAGTGCATGGGACCTCCTGGAAATGACCATCAACATATTTCTCCGAGTTAAACCCCGATCAAAAGAACGGCAACGTGAATCCGGCACACTGAATGCATAGCCAGCGTTGAGCAGGAACACACAGCGACTTGTCTGTCCAACTCTGTGCTCACAGGTGTGTTTTCATGGTGTGTATTAAATACAGGGTCAAAAGTGCAAGTATGTGCTGCATTGAGATCCCAGATCTCCTGCTTTGGCCCAAGGGTGTAGAAACTTCCTCCTGACCTTCACTTCACTCCTCCACATCACAGATCACCCTGATGCTGTGCTGCCCTCTGCTGTCCACAGGAGGAAGCGTCAAACACCCCTTCAACCTTGAGCCCGAGTTCATGTTTGGGTCTCATCATTTGTTGCTTAGTTCATAAGAGATAAAACACATGATGAATGAAACGAGACTGCAGAATGGAAGACCCAAAAGTGTACCAAAATATTTGCAACACCTGCTCAATGATGGATGAAATTAGGCCCAAAGCAATAATCCACTATACAGTAGAGTGTGATGATCAAGTATCAAATCATGCTCATCAATTCCATTTTGGTCTGTTTATACGAAAGGGAGCTAAATAATGTTTTGTCCTCTGAGGAAGTTGAACTGTGACCGTGGATCTCAGAAATGAGGACAGTCTGGATAAAGGATGAAGGAAGCAGCTGTGACTGAATATTCTCTCCATCAAGCACGTTAAAGAGCGTTTGGGACTAAATGGCTTCAAACAAACTGCGTAGAGCCGAAGAGTAAAAAGAGTGTCAACTAAAAACAAAATGCCTTTTCTGGAAATTTTTCTGGAGGAATGCGATAAAGGGCCTACCGTACACTTTCCCGCCACACAGAGAGAGGAATCGTTCTGTCCACATGGCGTCCCATCAATCACCCTGTCGGACTGCCGCACGTAGAACCTGAACCCCACGGCCCGGCAGTTGAGTTCGCAATGCTGATCCCCGGGAACTAGGTGGAGATACAGGAGATACATGAGACAATTGTATTGTATGTACCCAAAGACATTTTGACAACATGTGTGTTTCATAGCATGTATTGACAAAACACAGAAGAGAAGCAGAAGCGTATGAAAAAGAGACACATGATGGACGAGTGCGTTAAACGAATGAATCATCTTTACGCGTCTCCACACATCTTGTGTCAACACTGGAAACTTAGCTGAGTTTGTCTGAAGCTGAACTTTTGTAGACAGAGCTGTTCGGAGTCCAGGTCCTTAAGCACTTAAACAGAGGTCAGATCACGCAGGCTGCAGAGTGACATTAAATTTCTATGACTCTAATAAAACCAGCATGCTGGAGCTGGACTCTGTCAAAGTCAAATAATACATTTCATTTCAGTCAGAAGTGAGTCAAATCAAATTATATATTACCACAGAAGCTGCTGGTTTGAAAACAAGTTTTTATTTCCACTAATGCCAAATCAAAAACGCTTCCTGATCCCTTTTCTTTGTATTTGATTCTGCTTCTTAACAAATTAGATACACTGAAAGTGCAAATGCCAGACATTTCTTAGACAGATATACAAGAGTATGTTTAAACACTGTTCTAGATCGGTGTCAAATAATCCAGACTAACACATTTATCAAGAGTTATTTAATCTTTACATCTGTATTACCCATCAGTCAAAGCAGCAACACAGAGAAATGATCTCAAAATACACATCTGTCTGACAGGATATTAATTTAGAGGCTGTTGTTTCCATTAGTGTTCTCAGATAAATGACATTTCAGGAGGTGTTTTGACTGTTGCCTGGATACTTCAGGTGAGTGAGGTCGGAGATGAATGAACATTTATTTATGAGGCTGCAGACAGTTGATATATTGCACGCCTGACATCATTTCACACTTTGGTTAATATAGGTCATAAGTCAGGGAGCGGATAATGTTAAAACTATGAAAGTGCCACCAAACAACCAATTTTAATGGAGAACCTTGACGTTGGGACACAAACTGTCCCTGACATTTGATCAGGACCCTCTGTTGTTCCTAAAAACACGTTGAAAACACGTAAATACCTCTAAACTCCCAGCCGTATGTTTTTTAAACTGTATCCTTGAATACGGGACCAGCAGCATAATTAAATGTTGAAGAAATGTTATGCTCTTTTGACAGAAGTTTTTCTAGAACAACCGCAAAATGGCCCGGAGCATGTGACCCCGGCCCAGCAGAGGTCAGTGCAGGAGGAGATGCCCAGGCATCCAACTGCAGGTTAACAAAGTGACTTGTGTTGGATTAACAGTGGACTTTGTTCTGGTGGAGCGCTGCCAAAACAAAACATCCATTAAAGGTTATATTTAACTCAGTCCGGTCCCAGGAGAAAAACGGCAGCAGAGAGTCTCGCCTGCAGATCAATACTAAATCCTTTATTCGTCCGCTCAAGTTTCAGTGTCACTCTTCCCCTTTTTCTTGTTTTGTTTTCCTGATTGGCTTTTGGTAATTCATTTGATCTCCTTCACAGATTTCTGTCGCCAGCCGCAGCCAGACTTAGTTCCTCACATGGAGCACACAGTGCAACAGAAACTGGGGAAAAATACTCAGAATTTCATATAACTATGCGATTTTAGCAAAAACAAAAAAGTAAGATTGCATGCATGTGCACGAACACACAGTGCATCAATATGTCCAACCTACCCTCGTTGAAAGGTTCCCACTCGTACTGTCGGCCCATGAAGGGCTGGCTGTTGTAGGAAGAACACTGAACAGCCCTGATGTGTCTGCTGGATGGAGGACAGGCCTGAGGACGGACACACACACACACATTTATTTTCCACAAAGATACAGAGTGTACGTTAATCCTTTTGTTACTGCAGTAAGCTCACATTTCTCATTGTCATGCTCCGTAGCCACTCATTGACTGTTGGAGTCAACCTCCTCTGTTTTAACTGCTTTAACTCTCCACTTGCAGCTCATCCTTTGTTGCCAAAAGAAGTCAGATTCCAGTATTTATGAAGGCTCGCCAGGGAAACCCAATCTCCCACGTGCCTCTTCATATCTCCTTTGTCTAAACAAGACCCCGGTCTGCTTTACTTTGCTTGAATATCTGTGTCATCGCACACCAGAGACAATATACAGAACCGGACACTGTTTAAATTTATTTTAATGCACAGGATGGAATCTGTACCTGCGAATTGGATAAGCAAAGCTCATTCGCACATTTGTTCATTACAGCCGGGGTTTAATTCCTAAGGCTTCCTAAGACAAAAGCTTTGACAATATTTTCTCACCAAAGCTGCCAACAGAAGAAATTTTGGGTCAGAATTAAATCACATTAAAGTCGAACAAACAATTCAGTCCAAATAATGACAGCTCAACACTGGCCTGACATACAGTTAAACTAATGTTTTTCCCTGTGAATTATCCTTATTATTATTATTATTAGTCAACTATGAGCTGCTTGTATCACTGACAACGTGCCAAAGTGTATAATTAGTGAGAATATCACACCTTAGAAATGTTAAACATCACAAGAAGTCACTTCCAAAGACTGTAAAAATAAAACACTTGTCCCAACATGAACGACGCGTGTGCCATTCTTTTATTCTACTTGTCAATGAACTACATTAAAGAGGCTGGGACTCGCATTATAATATCCAAGTTCCCTCACTGGTCAGAAAATAATCTCTCTGCAGATGCGGTCTGGCAGAGAAAGTTAAACTGTGACAGGAAGGAAGTGTCTACTTCCTGTTCAACTACACCTCTTACGTTTTTGTGGAAAAGTGCATTTGTATTTTATGGTAAGACTAAAGTGCTGTGTGTTTAGGCCGATCACCAAGAAGTGATATCAGAATACTGAGAATAATGAGACGCTCATTAGGCCTCATAAATCAACAGCACACATACCCATTATAAGAAAATGTTGCGTACATTACTGTTGCAGATCTTGTAGTGAGCAGACTCTCCTGCACAGAAGGAAGCAGGTAAAGGGTTGTAGGGTCTCTCGAGGTGTTGGTGGGGCCCGGAGGACTGGCTGCTTGGTTGCAGCTCCTGTTCCTCAGCCTGGTGGACTGAACCGGGCTGGTAGAGGGAGGCCCAGACTTGGTTATTTTTGGGCTGCACGTAGGGCCTGCTGTAGCGACGAAGGTTGTTGGAGACGTCCATGCCGTTTGACCTGTGGCCGCTGCGGCCTCTGGCAGCAGGATGGTGGGCATCGGCCGCAGGGGAGC
Source organism: Echeneis naucrates (assembly GCF_900963305.1). NCBI lineage: Eukaryota > Metazoa > Chordata > Actinopteri > Carangiformes > Echeneidae > Echeneis > Echeneis naucrates. The sequence goes on from NC_042513.1 coordinate 26,159,871, forward strand.
GTCTCTGTCTGTGGGGGCGGGCTGTCCCAGAGCCGTGGCCTGGGTCCTTCTGTAACGGAGCAACGTACGGAGCTCTGCCGTAGCCGTATCGTCCTGGGACGATCTGACTGACCCTCCTGAAAACAGAAACACGAGGAGAGCCACAATTAAGACATAGACACTTCTGTACCTACGGAATCACCTCGATGTCGACACCAACTCATGTCCCTGAACGCAGCTCTCCCCCATCTGTCTCACTCAGGAATACATTGTCTGCTTTCCCTTTTCAAACAGACAGACTACACAGTCGTGGCCAATCAGTATATTTGGATTAGGTTCTTCTTTGACTAATAGGGGATGTTCAAGCTAAACGTCCTCTTTGATGGAGGAGACTGTCAAGGAGCTTCATCCGACTCAAACTCTAGAGAAGCATTAAAATCCCAGTAGCAGTATGGTGGGAGCTTTCGTTGTTATTTGGCTTCTTAGATTCCAACTCAAACAGCCCCCCATTACTCAGCTGTCAGTGCTGTTTGTTTTAAAGGCAAGCACAACAGGAAGGGGGTCACAAAGCTGCCAAGCACAAGCCGAGCCTTTGACTCCACACATAAAAGACTAGTTTTCCACTGGAGGGCAGTCAGATGGCCCACAGTGATGGCTCCAAAGAGTCACATTTAGATCGGCCTGCTCAGCATGCAGCACAGACGTACAGGCTCTTTAAGGACCTCAACAGAGACAAGAACTCAAACACAGAATATTCTCCACTGAACAGTGAACTTTTTTTAACGCTTCCTCAGACAATAAAGATCAGTTAATGCATGCTGATAGGAGAGCTAAAAAGTAAATGTGGCAGACATTTTTGGTCAGGAGACCTGACAGGCACACACATGGTGACCGGTCATAGCTCTTTCATGACTTGTGTGGTGAACGGAGGCGGAGTCAGTAAGACGCCAGAGACCAGCTCTAACAAGACTTTGGCTGTGAATCAAGGTAAATCTGGAGCAATCACTGAACACTCTGAAAGGAAATAATTAGTCTTCTTTCACTACCATGTTTACAGACATCCTGTTTGTCACGAAGGGAAGCATTTTTTTTGTATCATTCATATTTTATAAATCCTTCAAGTTTGTGCACATCATCGTCTCTCTCATTTTCCTCCGCTCATTTATTCAGGGTTTTACTCTTGTTTGTATCTACAGTGGAACACAGCAAAGCCTATTGAAGGTCTGGAAAGTACAGAATTTCAAACTGTTGATTGTTTCTCAGCCAGAATCCATCACCCTGACTGATGACAGTACCTCTGTCCACCGGGCCGGATCTCTTTCATCACTCCACCTCGCCTGCTGCTGTTGGAGGGAATTCCCGTGTTGCGGTGCAGAGGAACTGAGATCACGTGGCCTGGCTGCTGGGGATGACCTCCTGCTCTTCTTGGGGGGTAATGGGACGGAGCGTAAACAGGCAGGCAGGGCCTACTCTGTTCTTGAACGCCTCTTCCACAGCTCAGGGAGCAGGGCGACCAGGATCCCCAGGCCCCCCAGGAGCCCTGAACCTCTCCATGATCTGCCCTGACCTCCTGCTGGGTCTCTGCCCTCTGAGGAACCTGTAGGGAGACAAAACAACCACAATTACTGACAAAGACAAGTGTGAAGACACAGGACATTGCCACAAGGCGCGAGTGCCAAGGATTGATGGAGAGCTTCCTTCAACGAGCTTTTAATTTCCGCAGATCGTGGCTGTGTATAAAAGCTGGAGTCAGTGACCTCATCTCATCAACATGACGATCCTGCTCCTCCAACCTCCCACTGCTGTTCCTGAAACAGACTTCTGTTCACCATCATAAAGCCCTGATTTGGCTGATTAGTGGGTGTCTGTTAGTTACCTCTCCCCTATTGGCTACCTGCATTTCTCACTGTTGACTCTATCCCTCTGTTCAGCTCTGCCAGGGACGTATTAGCAGCGATCACTGTGCTCTCTGTTTGAGGAACCTGCCAGCAGGAGTCCTGTGCCAAGCCGGCTTTATCCGTGGAGCCGCGTGGAAATCCTGCTCTTTAAGGAGCACTTTGTCTCTATTCACTGCGACCTCTCTGGGCAAACACACGGCTGTAGTAAAAGCTCCGCTGCCTTTGACTTTTAGCGGATGGAAAGAGAATACAGAAGCAGTGGGGAGAGTTGGCAGGAAGCTCCTCTGCTGTCAATCAGACTGTGCAGCTATTCAAAGAGACCCCAGACTTCCCTCCTGCTCCTGTTCCCTGCTTCAGCCTTTGTAACCCAACGCCACTGTCATCTCCCGTGTCAGCCGTAGGTCACACAGCTGGACTCCTCCTGGAGCCGACTCACGCCCAACCCTGAAAAACTGACTGTCAATCAGCTCCACACTTGGTGCACCCTCTGTTTGCATCCATGTTGCGCCTGCTGCTCCAGAGTTCAAGAGGAGTCTTGCCGACATCAGCCCTTTGTGCTTTCGCTGTAAGCAACACAACTTTTCACTCTCTTGCATTTCAGCCGAACAAATTAGCACCCCGGTCAGATTCCTCCTGGAAATACTCTCACCATTTACACACACTGGCAACAGAAGAGCTGCTGAAACTGAAGTTTATAACTTGAGATGCTGTTTGGCCAAACTAACAAGGCACAAACATGCACGCCATCCTACACAAGCGATTCGCTCACCTGTGCCAACCACGGCGTTACAGTTGTTGTGAGAGCGAGCGTGTCAAACAGATCACATACGTCTGAACTGATTTATTCGGCTGCAGCAGCACCACCTGCTACACGGCGGCTGCTCACCTTCCTGTGGTCTGTCATGTGTTGGCAGTCCAGGGGGTCCGGCCAAAGCAACAGCAGCAGCAGCGGCACAGAAACCCTACAGAGAAAACACAGATTATGGTGAGAAGAGTTTTACCGAAACAGCATCATTGGGTCAAACATAAGAATCATTGTAATGTCATTATAATTACGTTTTTTTACATTTAGGGATAGATAATGTAATCATCAATGAAAGGATCTACCTGACAGTCCAGACACAGGACTCCTGCATAGCTTCTGGATTCTTAGACACAGACACTGAAAACATGAAGAGATGAGATCTGTTAGCATACACCTGAGTAAGACTGACATTTTCAACATAACTGCTGTCTGCATGGCTGGAGCTCAGAGACAGAGCGGGGGGGGGGGGGGGGGGGGTGAACTGTCTTATCACTTCACATCTGCAGAGAAGTAAATGACAGAGTTCTGTAAGTGACTGGTATTAAAAATATAAATCATATCCCGTTAAGCAGCCATGAACGTACAACTTTCCCATGAATGTCACAAAAATGTGAAGGGCTTCGCCCTACTTGACCATGTGAGTTGACCCCCCCTGACCCCGGGCTCCTAATGAGGGGCCAGCCCTGTGTGGACCACTCAGGGCAGGACTTTCACCCCTCACCCCAGACCTTAGAACTGAAGCAGACAGGGGGGCCGAGTCCTGCAGACTTTCTTCCAAAGTCTCCAAACCAGAAAAAAACAACAGTACAGGCAATAAACACTCCTCAACTCACAGTCGATCATTTGGTTTAGCCTGTGCATGTATTTATCATTGTTTGCTTGTTTTCAGCACGAAGCTGAAGGAAATCAGCCCAGAAGTGATCTACCTGTATAAACCTGGTGCTGCTGAGCTGAAGGGTTTGGACTCGGTCTCCGGTGGATCCTACACCGTCGCCTTCACGGATCCATTTCCACGCGCAGGTATCCTCATGGTGGAAACGGTGATCCAAGATGAAATCCAGCCTTCTTCCCGCCACCTCCAGAGACTAAACCAGGTAAGACAGAGAATCCGAGGTCAGAGCTGAGATCTTGGTCATCACGGTGACTCCGGCATTTCTGGTTTTACGCGCAAAGACTGAGAATGACAGAAAAGCTGGAGCCAGATCCGGGCAGACAGAAAAACCACCTCTGCTGCGCCCCCTGCTGCAGCTACACACCCGTGTCTGGGACCGGGTGTGTGTCTGTGTGTCATGTAAGTGTGTAGGTGTGTGAGTCTCCCTTTGCAGCTCCTATGTGTCTGCCTATGGAGGAGAGAGTGAGGGCGCAGAAGTGGAGCCACAGACAGATAAATGATTTCAGAAAGCTGAGAGCTGAGAGCTCCACCCAGCAGCTCTGATGGAGCATCAATCACTCCAAGAACATAAAGACTGATGATTGGCACTCTGCAGCAGGATTAAAGGGAAACACATTTCACCACAGCTTTTTGGACAGTCACACTTTTTTTGCAATTCAAACTTCAATAGGTCAGAATCAGAAACACTAAACATTTATTTGGTTCATTACAGGAACTCCAGCAATAAAATATTAGTAGAGGACTCATTATGTAGATAACATATTTAGGGAATAATAATAAAAAAAAAAAGCTAAATTGATCAGAGATGAAAGCAGTTTTTTTGCTAAAATCAATAGATGGGCCTGTTTGATCGCTGCAGGTGTGTGCAGGGAAACTGGAGAATGGCAGACCAGAGAGCATTGTTCATGAAAATCATTTTCATAGTGACAAAACTACATTTTATAGTTCAGCTGGACAACGATCCTGAACACTTTCAGCACAAAGAGGTCGAATGTCTTCACAACAAAGGAACAGCTGAAGCCCCAGCGATAAAGATCAAGGCCCCCACTGATTAGATGGGACTTTTTGTGTAAATGCTGAATTATTTTCAAATCCTTAAACTCTCTCCAGTATCCTCTAAAAGGGCTGCTGATACGTTTGGTCTATACTGTGTATACAGGGGTGAGAACAGAAGTACTGCATTGCATTTATTATAAATTCATCTGGGAACACATCCAAAGAATACGGCTGACGCATCACCAGAGGAAAGTCCATCGAGAATGTTCAGATTTACAGAATTAAATGTAAAAAATACGAGACAAAAAAAGAAAAAAAGCATGTTCACGTTAATCTAATTTCTAAAAGTGGTTCCAGCATTTTGCACACTTCAATGCAGCCCACAGGAGTGGAGCGTTGTTATATTTCACTCCATGGTTATTTACAGTTTTCACAAACTGTTAAAGATGCTGTCGTTCTTGTTAGACTCTTTGTTCTAGTTGACACAAGCTAGCGATGCATGGTTCAGTGGTTTACACTGTACTGTGACACATGCTGTATAACTCATTACGGCCTGACAGTAGTTTCATTGTGTAGCCAACATCATCTGTCAATATTTTGGAATGTGTCAGTGTATGGATTTGTCTATAATGGAAATTTGCATCGATTTATCGATCTGTGCAGTAAAAGCCATTTTAAACGTATGACTCTCTTCTTATATCTGCAGAAGAGCCGGTTCTTATTCCTCACTGGTGTGTAGATGTTGATGCTGCTCAGGAATGTGCCTTTAACCTCGGTGTTTTCAAACTTTTCACAGACAAACAAGCCTCCAATTAAAGCGTCGTTAATGAACAACCGTTCCGGTTGACTCATTGGAAGCTGCTGCAGACCAGCTCGAGACAAAAATGAGCTGTAACGGAACACAAACTATCCTGGAAAAATTGATCTATAACTCACTTCAGCAAGATTACATTTTGTACACTGTTATAATGTGTGAATAGATCAAACTTGAATTGTTTGCGGCGACATCATAACATAATTTTTTATTATTTCCATTGGATTTATTAATAAGAGCAAAATGCTACTCTTTGATGTTATCTTTATTTTTTAGTTTGAACAAAAACCAACTCCAATTTAAGATTTTTGCAGTGCATGACTTACAATAAACAATGCTGATGGTTCATTCCAGGAGAAACTAATAGCTGGTCCTGTGAGGTGGAACAAATTGGCAGCCTTGTGTCCAGACCATCAGCGGGCCCAGCACATCAACGCTGCAACCTCCAAACCAGTTCTTAGGTTTATTGCTCATCATTCATCCAAACACAAATTGTGAAGATAATATTACACGGCCACAGCCTCCCAGTAAATCCACATTAGTGCAGCTCTCATGCCGTTACTCTAACCTCCTCTATGTGAAAAAACGCTCTGGAATGACATTAATCTGTTAGTTATTGCTGAATGATAAAAGATCAGGTATGTTCTCCGGACGGTTCCAAATAGCTGAGACAGTGATACTCAAGGCGGACTCATATAAACTTACTCTTGGACAATCTCTGGCCAACGGGGGGCCGCTCTGACTGAATCAGAAACACTGATTTGTCATGTTACTGTCATGAGAGACTGGAGAGTTTGGTGATTAGTTTGGAAACTCATATTATTTAAAGTGTGCTCAGTTTCACAAAGTAAACCTAACTTGAAAAAAATCCTTCTGCAGAATGTCATACTTGTAACTGAGTTTTAAAAATACCCGAAACTATGTTGGGTGGTGACTGATTCTCATTTATGTTGCTGTCAGCAGCATTGTTGACACTCTCTGCCTTCCACGGAAAAACAAATGGTATTATGAATGCCGGTGAACAGCTCTACAAAGAGAGAGAGAAATACTACAACAGATTGATTGTGGATTCTTACTCACCCAGACATATGGACTTCAGGTTAAAGTGCTCAGCCGGTTAACTGCGTGGGCATCAGGAAGCGCTACACTGTCTGGACTTATAAACTGCTTTCCAGCGATGACACATTGTTCTTACTCTGTCCCTCTGTCTGCAGGCTATCACTCGTCGTGGAGTTCAGGCGGTCCTTTGGGACGAGACGTCTCTCAGCACGATGACAGCCACAGACCCGTAAAACAAAGCAATGTTGTTCAAATAAACTAGCTGTAAGCTTTTTGATGGCAGATGGGTTTCTTTAAAAAAAAGAAATAAATACTTTTTTCCTGTTTGTAGGGCTCTTCATTGGAAAGCTGCTCCAAAAAGCTACATGATATGGAGTCACACTTCCAACACAGCATTTCTGTCCTCTAATTTAATAAGTGATAGTGTTTTTTTCTACTCAGCTGCAGCAAAAATCCAAGTAGGTGGGTTATAAGTATGTGAAAAATCTGGGCCAGCACACTTCCAGAAAACTAAAGTAGTACATTAGTAAATTAAATAAAATAGAATAAAAATAAAAAGAGTAAACATTCAGATTTTAAAAAGTAAAAGAATGCTTACTGTACATATGTGGCCAATTTACTGAACAAAAGAAGTCTTTCACATGTCCATCTGGTTGAACAGCAGCCCAGTGCTCTTTTCAGGTCCAACACCTTTGAGCAAGGCACTCATCTCCAGTGAAGTGGATGACATTGGACAGCAGGACCTGTCAACTTCTCCAGGTTCCCCTGCAGTGACTCCTCCAGGTTGGAGCTGCGATTTCTGCCTGACCTGCCTGATGAACTGAAGGTTAAAAGGAGAAACTGGTGCTGCCTCGTTACCTTCAGGGACATTCCAGTCTGAGCTAACATCACCTAGAGGACCCTTCACAGTATGTAGGACACCTACCCTACACACAGCCTCCACCTCATGGCGGGCTGGGGGTCTGTGAGGTGTTCACAAAGCAGCCTGTCCATCAAATGGCTGAGGGAAGGAACAAGAAGAGATAAACTGGACTGATCTGATGCCTGATTTCTCTGTTAATCTGAAGACATTTCTACGTAAAACAACCAAAGAAACAACAGAAACAACTGGAGTGTTAATACAGAATAGTTTAATACTAAGTACAATACAGAAAATCAGTGGTAAACAAAAGAACGTCCTTTCCCTTGTTTGTGCCCTTCTTTTTATGTCAGGCAGGAAAATGTGAGAGGCCAATCCATGAAACTAAATTCAAGCCACAGAAAAATCATTCTGGTCTCGAGAAAAGAGACGCGGGTCATTTTCAGCTGATGGCGGTAATGGAGAAGAGGGATCATTCAGAAGGCTTTTAAAGTGCAGGGAGGCTCCGCAGGGACCGTGATGCACTATGGGTCTAAAAGTCCCTTTAACTTTCTTCAAGTATGTTGCAGCTCCACACACTGAAGACGCAGACAGTGCCACTTCAGAGAAGATCTACATTCAATCAAATATCCCTTTGTCATAACAGTCTACATCCATCTTAAGGAAGCGTTCCCATGAACTGAGGAAACACACCTTTCATTCCAAAATGTTTCAATAACTGATAAAGTCACTAAGTGATGATGTGTTACAGATGGCATTTGATACTGGAGGCAGCCAGGAAAACAATATCCATATGTGCTTGTGTGTGTGTGTGTGTGTGTGTGTGTGTGTGTGTGGTTAGAGAGCGACCCTTTTGGTGCTTGTCACTTGGTCTTGGAGAGCTTTGCAAGGCTGGCTTGGCGGAAGGCCGCTTGGTCCCTCATGTCCAACACACAGTCTCTCACCATCTCTGCAAACATGGAGGGCCAGAGCTTGTGAAGAGCCTCGCCCTTCAGATTGGTGTCTGATGCTCTTTGGACCAGCTCCTGGAGGTACTGCTCTACCATGGTGGCATGCTCTGAAGACTCCACTGTGCCCTCCTGGGAGGAAAAGGCAGGTCAGTGACATTAAGGTGAAGAGCAGTGGGTGGGAGGAGAATCAGTCATCAATCATTGGTGACCGTGTGCATGCTTTTTATGCCGACAGCTTTATGAAGCTTCAGAAATGTGACAATGAGTTCAGCCTAACCCTAACCCTAACCCTAACCATAACCCTTAATCCAACAGAATAACTCTGGACAATCATGTCAACATGGAGGAGACTCTCAAAGGAAGGTTTCCAACATCTCGTTGAATAAACATCACCAAGAACTGAGGCGGTATTCAGATCAAAGGGAGGCCAAGTGATAATTAATGTGAATAACATCACTGGGCTGCTGTGAGAAAACTGAAGTAAAAGAAACAGGACTGACCTCAGGGCTGTCTGCACTGCAGTCTCTGCTCGGGTAATTGAACAGCGCTCTGCTCAGGCCTTCACCCAGGAGCTTCCCGTTGTCTCGTAGCTCCTCCGGACTCAGCCCGGCTCGCCGGCCACGCCCCTCCAACAGGAATCGCAGCTGACGCTTCCTTCAAGGGGAAGAGAGATGAGAGAGTCAGACCGAATGAAGAGACAATCAGACATCTGGGAAGAAAACTGCGACAGGAAGTGAGTGGCATGAAATAAAAACTTTCTCAAAATCCATCAGAACTGAAGGCAGATAAAGTACAGATGATCAACCAGTTCTTTACCTTTGAATGAAGTTCCATAAAGAAAAAATAATAAAATAATAAAGTTGGTGTTTTAATTTCACTCTTATAAGTAACAGGGTGTGCACACATAAATGTAGAGGAGTACACAACTTTCCCAGTGATGTAAAATGCACCAAATGTTTCCGTCTTTCAGGATTAAATCTCGTGTGTTATACTGCACCGACATGTTCCACAGGCCAGTGCCAGGATGCTGCTGAAGTCTCTGAAGAGGAAGCTGGAGGCAATCATTCCATATCGGACAAGACAGTTTGCAAAGTGTGTGTGAGTGTCACACATTACGCTGACTAACAAGGTGCAACACGCTTAAGGAAGGTCCTTGAGATACTTTGCTTGGTTGGTACTTAGACAAAAAAAGGTGTTTTGTGTATCCATGAAACAGTTTTGATTTGTGAATTATAACTGGGTGTAAACGTCCCCTGAGAGAACAGTTGTAATTATCAGATCGTAACATGGTCAAACACACTTACTGATGTAAAAAAAAGGTGGTGACCTTGCAAGGTCAATCTTGCAACCAAAGCTTGTTTTTATGACGACAACAGTGAACAGAAGTATTGTGTTCTTTAGCTGAGGCAGGAAACGCAGGGTGATGAGGGAGAATATCACATAAAAAAAAACTAATAAGATGTCAAAACTATCAGCATGTAACATAATGAATGGATATAGTTGACTTCAGGGCAAACAAGTCTGCATTCAGCTAACTGTAATTGAAATTTAAACACTCATATGAAAGTAATCTTCAGCCTTCGGCTGTGGTGTATTATCTATTCATGACAAGGTCTGTATGAATCAGAATGGGAAGCAGCCAAGAGCTAGCTGTCCTGAAGTTTGGTTATGTGATTTTTGTGTAATGCAACATGCTTTCTCTTTCTTCAGCCCGTCACTGAAATACAACACTGGCACCTGACACGATCACACAATTACAATTAATTTAGTATTTAGTGAACAATATGTGATATTGTTCTCTTAACCAGTCAGATGATTGAGCTCATAATGATTGCTTAACTCCCTGCCAGTGCTGTTCTATAATTGTGATATTGGATGTTATCTGTGTTGTAACAAAACGACAGCCAGATATTTCAATGTTTTTGGCTGATATTCTCTGAGGGGTGCAAATTGGTTTAGAGTAGAGCGTGGGTGATAGAAATGATACGACACACATTTGTTGGCTGATTATGTAACTTTTTCAGTGAGTATTTTGCGATAAATTTACGAGGAGTAGTGAAGTCTGTGCTTTAGATTTTGTCTCTTTGCCTTTGTCTAAAGACACATATTCCAATGCGGACCGATTTAGAACTTTTTGCTTTGTAAGGATGTTTTATATTGACCCAGAGTGACAGACCTGAGGAGCTTTTGGCTGGAGAGAATGAGGAATGTTTGTGTGCAGGTGCCAAGAACCCACCCTTACTCTGAGACACATAGGCTAATTCTCCTGGCTCCTCTGTGCCAGGCTCCATCTCTCACACTCACACATACACACAATTTAGACACACAAAACGTTACACACAGGCATGCACATACACGTACAGTAGCCTACACATTCACAAGCTGTAACTCACACATATACACTTTTAAGAGTCCGCACATTCTTGACATATTTAAAGCACAGTCCAGGACACAGAACACACCTGTCATTAAAGTGTAGTTCATGTTACGTTGTAATTCAGTATCGTGATAAAGTTCTCACCTGGACTCCTCCAGCAGCAGCAGGAGTCGGCAACGTGGAGTTTCAGTGGCTGCTATATGACCCAGAGTTCCAAACACACGTTCTGCAGCGATCACATCATTCATAGTCACCTGATGTAGATACACACAGCCAAAGACATCTGATTGATATCAGAGTGCAACTGAAAACACAAAACTTAACTTCTGAGTTGGTCAAAAATTGGAGCTTCAGAAAATATGTCAGAAAAGATTTTTTTATCAAAGTAGATATAAATTAATCATCATTATTTGTTGTGACAAAAACATTTCATTTAGAAACATTCAATAGCACTGTCATAGCTAACCATCCACACGTTAGACTACCCTGCAGGAAGTTACTGCTCAGAGCCTTGAAAGCATCCCATAATTCTATGAGGACACAGTCAACATAAATGTGGTCTTGTCTGGTAGAAATATACATCTGTGAACAGAACCAGGTCAGTTGTTTGCAGTCTTTATACAGTGAGCTGCATGAAGCAGCTGATAAAGGCATCAGTCTTCTCAATAACTCCAAACAAATGTGCAGATGTGCACATTTTCCTATTTCTTTACCATTCAAAACATACTTATTTACCATGTTTTGGTTCTAAAGTGGTACATAAAAAAATCCACAGAACAACTCATTAAGCTGCTACAAAAACAACAGGCCATGCCACTGGAGTAATGCATTAAAAATTCATCAGCCTCTCACCTCCTGGCCATTGATCCTCTGCAGGTTGAAGTGGTGAAGGCGGTAGATGACGAAGGAGCGCCACATAGTCAGACGGAGCACCGGGTTGCCCTCTGGATGGATAGTCAGCTGATCCAGACGCCTCACCTGAGCCAGGGCTGCCAACTGCGGCAGACGGCTGATGTTGGTTTCCAAGAAGATGAGGTGCTGAAAGCACGGGAAAGTATCAAGTCAGTTTCAGGGAGGTAGAGGGTTTGTATATTTGTTATTTTCCTGACCAGCAAAACAGTTTTTTCTCTGTTCAGAGACGCTCCTTGCTCACATAGATACATCTGTCACGACGAGCCCTGCTTCTCTGTCTGCATCAATGCATGTCACACTCACTGAAAGGTATTTCCGGAAAGTGCAATTGGGTTAAAGTGATGTTCTACTCCTGCCATTGTGAAATATAGGAAATAGTTTAGTATATAAAGGCTTTTTGTCTGCAAACAAGGACTATTTCACTGTGATCCACAAACCAACACCTGCAAATCCTGCAAAAGCAGGTTATGTCACAACCCTGCCAAGACTTATATGACATGTGGCCGGTGCTCTCACCGATAGATTGGGAAACTTGACCCGTATTCGCGGCAGTGTTGGTACAATAGCGTCAAAGTTGATGTAGCGGAAGGTTATTACAGTGACAGCACCAGCAGTCTGAACTCCCCAACCCCTCTCCAGGGCCTCCAGGGCTCCAAGTCCAAATAAACGCAGGGTGTCTCCATCCAGCTCTGCCAGGTGACTGTCAGACAGGGACAAGCTCTGAACACTGCCGCTGCCTGAATCCAGAAGCCTGCAAAGCAAACACACAGACACACACACAAAGTCTTGTTATGCTAAATGCATATCAAATAAAAGAACTTGTTTGGAAAATGCAGTCATTGTGCAGAGAAAAAGAGGACAACATCACTACAGATCATTCAACACATTGGTCGGCGTCCCATTCATGTTGTGTAATTGCTTTCTATTCTCTGACACGACGGTTGAAGTGCACTTTCTCGATAAAAGAGTCGTGAGAGTTGAGAATCTGGGCAAGTCTCAAGGAGACATAATCTCCTCTCGCTGCCCATGTGCTCAGCCATCTGGGTCTGCTGACACTCAGGGGACTTTTCAGCATAGCAGGGCATCAGATGGCTAGTGGCTGCTGTCTACTTAACACTGATCATTTTGGGTCAAGCCTGCCAACAAACTAATCACCCCTATTCATATTTCACACCCACCCAATCTAGTTGCAACAGAAAGCCATAGTAGTTTTAAGCCTAATCCTTTGATTGCAAAACTCTACTCCAAAATTCTTGTTGAAACCAATTTTTATCAAGTGTGCAGCGTTTGAGTCATAAAAGAGAGATCAGTCAGTTGGGGACGGAAAGAAAAAATGAAAATGGCATGAAAAAGGTAGGTAGACATATTGAAGACTGTAACTCAAGCTTTGTGCCTTTGTTGGAGGTACAGGAAGGCTGACTCCCCAGAGGAGACTCCTCTCTGTCCAGTGGAGAAGGCTCACATTCCTCTTCAAAGTGAGAAACAAAAAGGAGATTGAACATTTGGAGAATTACACATAATTCACAATAATTCACTGGGACTATAAATAGACTAAAATGAGCATGCTACAGTAAATAATGTCCAGGTAGATAAGAAACATTTAGAGGAGAAATAGAGCGTGCTTCTTATTGATATTAGACAATATAAGTCTTCATATTGCTTTTGCTTTCCGCTCTCATGAGGTAAAGGCGTCAGAAACATTCTCACAACTGAAAACGAGACAAAAGTGGAATTTCCACCAACCGTGTGCTGAAGCAGATGCAGGAATGTGATATGTTGCTGACCTCAGGTTCTCCGTGGGTGACTTTTGGCCTCCAGTTACTTTAACCAATTCATTCTTGTGTAAAAGACAGGTGAATGGTGAAAGGAGCCTCAGGACATGGCAACATGCAGCACCAGGTTAGACTGTGGCTGTTAAACCTGTAGGAAGACTTGAGTGTGTGTGGTCTTTGGCCTGCAAGTGTCTATACAAGTAGAGATTATAGTGTGCATGTGTTTTTTGTAATAGGTGGAAGTCAATATCTTATCAGAGACTGTGTGTGACTCCGAGTTCTGTTCAGTTGGCAGAGCACTGCATAAGAAAGCGTATCTTAATTAAATGTCGAGGGATGGTCACTGGAGACTGTGGGGGATCCCAAAGGAATATTAAAAGAACTAGATACACTGAGACATAGTGAGGAGTTGTTTTTCCCCCAATGGCCCAACACTGAACTAGGACTTAAAAAAATCCCCGAAAGTATAGAAAGAGACTGTGACTACAAACCACTCATCTGTACAACGGCTGAAGAGACCCTATGAACCAGGCCGTTGAGGAAACTGGGGCTTTGCAACATTTCTCAAACTGACAAATGTCAAAGAGGCCTCGGGACAGTGAATTGTTGCAGTGACCGCAGCAAAAACACAGGTATAAGTATCAACCTCTGAGAAAATGTGTGTGCTCCACCAGATAATAAAATGTGGATTTGAATGGAAACAGCACTAACTGGAAAAACGTTTAGTATTTAAAGTATTAAAGGCAAATGTGGTTAAGAAATGCTGCGTCTTAAAGTCTGTGTCCTGTTCCACTCACTCACGGACACAAACATAAGTCTTGGCTTGCAGCAGACGGGGCGGCACCGGACACTGAAAGGCAAATGTAACGTCCAGCTATGCCACACCTCCTCTCTGTGAGATTGCCAGAGGCAATAAGTCAGAAAGTGTTGGGGAGCAGTGCAGGAGATGGAGCGTAGCATGTAGATAAGTCACATGAAGAATGGGAGCAACTTCTGTTCGCCTGGAAAAGTGCCATCAACACACTCTGCACTGTGTCCCATATTGTTCCGTCATAATCACAGCTGAAAGGCTGCCAGGTGGTCATGAATCCCCCTCTGACATGAACACAGCAACAAACGCTGAGGGAAAAGTGAACAAGGCGGAGAAGACAGAGTGAGGGATTCTGTCACAATTACGTGGATCCTGCTCCGGCCTATTAGTCTCAGAATCTAATTCAATTAGAGCTATCTCACTTAATCCGACAGGAGTTTAAAAAAAGGAAACCTGTCGTCACTCAACATCTTAATAAGCCTTAAGAGACAACTTGCTCCATCTCCGATAGCATAAATTCAGCATGGTAGTGACACATGGAAGCGTCAGCCTGAGCCGTCATTACAAACCAACAGTTAAAGATTTCATGCTGAGAAAAAGTGAAAACAATCACTCCAGCCAGTGCAGTGAAAAAGTGATGTCACAGCGATGACGCTATTGAGAATGATAATGATAACTCCAGTTATAACAACTTTTGCACCACAACAGGCTAAAGTTAAACTGTTACACTGAAGTAGGATAAAAGACAGAAAAGATTTAAATTGGATATTAAGACAAATAGCTGCAAAACTGCCTGTTCATAAAACTCTTCATTCAATGAATGAATGTACAAAGGCCATCACCAACCAGGACCACTAGAGGTGGCATGAGTTTTCCTTCGTACAGTTCCATGACATGTTACACTGTGCATTTATTGTGTCTTAGTGTGAAAAGTTATCTTAACTTCTGCTCTGTTGAAGCCAACAAAACCCTTTAGGGCATGAGTTCACTGACTTGGGTGGGTACATCACAGAGAGTCTGTTGAACTTCACGCACTCTGAAGATAAACTGATTTGCTTATGCACAGAAGCAGATTCAGCAGGCAGTGCAGCTCAGCCTTTGTGTATAAAGATGTCAGCTTAGCTTAGCTATTCTATAAAATCCGTTGTGACACAAGCTTTTGCTTAAGCCACACTGATCCATTACCGATTTGGGTTTGAATAATTTAAAAAATAAATGGTTTCATGCAGTACACATCCTTTTTTCTTTCCATGTTCCTGAACACTGGTCAGAGTCCCTTGAGGACAAAGTTGTCCACTTATTGAGATAAAGTTATTTCTTGCTCTCACTAAGTGATTGAACTAAACAGTCTTGATAGCTAGAAAGTATTTCATAATTTTAACGACTTTATTTTCACACTTTCCATTAGTAAATATGAAAAGGAGAGCTTTTGTTTGGATTATCATAAAAAACGATGCCATGAAAACCATTTACTGTTAGCACATATGGACATGCAATCATACACACAGGTACAAGATGTGCACAACCCCACCAAACACAACTTCAAAGCTGAAACGCATGTGCGCGTGCGTGCGTGCGTGCGTGTGAGAGAAACAGAGGGGGGTGGGGGGGGGTTGTGATTTGCAGTACAATATAATTTAAGTGTATGCACGCACACAGAGCACATTCCAACATCCTTACCAACACACAAACACGATTTTAGTGACATACATATATTTCAGTGGCCTTCTGTGCCTCATAATAGAGCAGCATACCCTTATTTGCTCCATAAGAGAAATGTAGCTTCATCTGGTGGAAAATAGTAAAAAAAATTACCTTTGGAAGCTGATCCTTGAAATGAAAGCTTAATATAACAGATTGTGTAATTCTTTGCGCTAATGGAAATAACTTTGGTTTAATGGGTTTTAATTAAGATGCATTTATCTTAGATGTCATATTTTTTCTAAATTCTCCCAAAAAAGTTGTGTCAGTGGAAAATAGGGGAAAACTGAACACAGCTAAAATGATTTTTAAATATGAAAGAAAAAGAACAAGGGCAAAAATGCGTGAGGATGAAAAACTGTTAAAAGCAAAACTCCCATTACATCTTTTTACAGATTCCAATCCCAATGGGAAGTTAGATATGAAAAAGATAAAATCAACTCAAATTTTATTCTCTAAATTTACTGTACAGCAGGTCTAGACAAAACTCTTAAATTACCCACCAATTCCCCAAATTATATGTAAGAAGAAGAATATTGAAAATTTGAGAACAATCCCACTCAGTGTTATGGCCTTTCTAAATGTGTTATGAGTGCTGTACCTTCGACAGTAAAGAACACACAGACATGTACATGCACCAGCACCAATGGGCTGCTCTGTTCCCCTGGCTCCCGTTGAGCAGATCCAGATGTGTGAATGGGGCAGGTTAAGACCCCGACCTGCCCGACAAACCAAGAATCTGTTCAGATTCCTGCAATAGTAGGATTATGGATGACCTGTAAAACACCATGCTGTGCTTTCTTCGAGATGCAAAGGAATAAACCTCCTGTTGTTAGTATTTCCTGGGAATTTACACCCCCACTCACTCGATATTCAATGTCCTGCAATAGAGAGTTGAAAATGTTGAGACAGGGCTTCAACAACACAGGCAGGTTCATCCATCATCTGTCCCTTCATGTTCCACACAGGGGAGGATGGACAGTCTAATTTTTTCCAGCATGTAATTCTTCAGCAGCTCTCTGGGAGAATTGTGGGTACCCTGTGTTGATAATATGCGTCCCCCCCCAATAAAGAAACACATTTTACCCTTCGACCTTTCAGTCACAGATCTTGTTTGTCTTTCAAGTTGCTAGCAGCGCCATTTTTTTTACTCTGCTGCACAATGCAAGCTAAAGCATGACAACTCCCTGCTCAGAAGTTCGTGGTATTCTGAATTGCGTGACATTTCTTCATCACCATCACCTGTTGAGCCACATGAGTGAAGTTATAATAGACCCTGTAAAGGGAGGCCATTGCCATAGAGGGATTATGCTTCAGGGCCATGCTTCATATCCTGCTGCAGGAAGGAAAAGCCATCTTTGAAACGTGTAATAATAGTTCTTGACGCAGTCCCCACTTTCATCTCAGCCCTCCCACCTCATAACTCATCCAGGCCTGGATCACATTTTCTGTAGCTGAGTCCCACGCAAATCATTAGATTTAGACACAGACTGTTGATTTATAATACTCCAATCAATGACTGGAAAGAGCTTTATCCTCTTTGTACATGTCACACCAAGGCCATCCTGCCCATTGATACACAAACAAAAGGGTCGGCAGCTGCTAGAAATATTACCAAATCCAGAAAACTGCGCCCCAACCCCCATACAAAGGACAAGAGGGCAGGTAGGGAGGAACGACCAACAGGTTGGAGCATGCACATTGTGAACTCACTAAGTGAGAAAGGCAGTGACGTACAAAAATGACAATAGTAAACAGCAACAATCATCTGGGGACGACAGCACAGAGCATTTCAGTAAGTGTGAAAATGAGAAGCTCGAATCTCACGGACGGTAGTGAATTACTCGTGGGGAGATGAAAGAGAACATACATACTGCAGAAGACTGCATTAGATAGGTGGAACTGAAACCAATTTTTTCTTCGGGAAGGTGTCAGAATGATAGAGGACCTGGTGGAAAACCTCATGCTCCAATGATAATCGAATATATTCTTGCAAATTACAGCATGTCCAGTTGCAGTATGGCACAATTTTGGAACCATCTGCCATGACGCACAAACACTTTCTTTTTATTGGTCTGTGTGATATCAATCTATTGATACAAGAGGTATTTTGTGACATCTGCTATTTTCTGCGTCTTTATCGGTTAATTCAGATAACTTCAATAATTTATCAGCTGGGCTGAAACTTGTGTACGATGTGTGGAAATCAGTGGGTGAACACGTATCTAATTATTGTCTTACTTGGGATCTCGTGGGCTGTTTGGACGGCTGTTGGTGCGGAGTCTGCTCTCAGTTCCCCCTGATGGTCGCTCGGGTCCTGAACCTGGGCTTACCCGCCTGGTAAAGAGAAATAAAAGCCTGTTTTCAGAACTCTCAGAAGAAGAAACAAAAAAAGCAAGGCGGTAACAACCTAAATGACACATAATAATATACTTTATACCCTCTCTGCTTTCCAATTACAAAAAGATAATTATGCATTTTATAAGCTCCCTGCTCTTTAATTACAATCAGAGGATTACAAATAACTGCATCACACATTACGCAAAATTTTATGACTATATCACCAGACATGCTTGTGTTACTCTTCCACATGATTCTGTCTCTCTCTCTCCAGTTCTGACTTGTTCCCACAGTGGCTTTAGTTCGACTTTATTTTGGACTTATGTTCATGTCCCATTTTTTTTTTAAATTGTTCATATTTATGCATCTGTTGGATGTTTCCCTCATTGTCTTTATCCAGCCTGCCCCTCCTCCCCAGCCCTGATGGGTTCCACCTGTGTTCAAATGCCCTTCGCTCCCTTGTGTATTAAAGACTTTCCTAACGTCCTTGTCAGTTCATCTGTTCATCTTATCAGTGTGGAAGACTGTTTCAGTTGGAGTCCTTAGGTTTCTGCTCAGATTGTCTCATGTTTGTGTTGGTTACTCCTTTGAGGTTCTTGAGTTTTGCATTTGTTTGCATCCTTGCATTTGTTGGTGCCCCAGATTGGCTTTTGTTTCACCTGCATAGTGAGACTCTGGCAAAAAAGATTTTTGAACGTCAAAACTCTACTTTTGGGGTATTTGATTTTTGATTTATTAGAGATCCTGCGTGTCTCTCTGGGGCCTGGAAGGAAAAAACTGTCAAAGAGGCTGCTGTAAGCTCCACACGAGGCAGTTTCAAAGCGACCCTGGTTTAAAGATTCACCTTCAGTCTACTAGTTTCAGCCTCATACCTCCCAGTCAGCTACAATAAGGCCTGTGAGCCCAAACTGCACCACTGACAGTCAGTTTCCCGTCTGTATCTCAGTCAGCTAGCCTTCAGCCTGCTAGCCACAGCTCAGCATGCAAGCCAGGGGTCCAGGATGCTGGTCTCCCCTCTTCAGCAGATAGACAGCAGATCAAAACATTCCGCTGAAACCTTCATTCTTGATGCAACTGGCCAATAGAAAATACTAAATAATATAATCTGTGATAAATCTTAAATAACCATTTCTAGAGCCATGTTATTATCATGGCTAAAAAAGACAGTATCCTGGCAGAGCTGGCTAAACTCTACAAATGCCCAGATGTGTTGTATTTTTCTATAATTGACCCAAGATTTATACATGGTGCGGGTTTAAATCACACTAACCAAGGATACACTAATGGACCCGTAATTTACTTTTGATCAGGTTCTCGCACTATATCAGAATCAAAGATAACCAGGGTATTTAAAAGATGAAAGTATAATGTGTTAATAATGTCTGTTACACATGCTAACAGACCTTTTCACAGTTCATCTGACTTTATTTCATTATTTCACATCAACATTGTTTTTGTGTTCTTTCATACAGGTATGATTACAGACTCTCCATCTCTCCATACTCATATTTGAGTGTAATTCGTTAGCTAACTCAACATTCACTGCTGTGTACCTCGGCTCATCTGGAGAAGGCTCCTGTGTGAGGCCATTGGATTGGGCGGGACTGTGAGCAGGACTGTTCTCCGGACTGACTTCTTCTTTTGAGCCATTTGTTGGCGGCAGCTCCAGACAGGCCCTGACACCCTCCCACTGCTGCGCTGCATTACGGATTGCCAGACGCCGCTTCTCCTTGATGAAGACAACACAGACACACAACCAGAGGACAGAGACAGTTTCAAGTGATGATTCTCCCAAGCAGGACACAGTGGGCTTATACTAAGCTGATGGAAACTGTCCATTTTGACTTAGTAACTTGTTTGCTTGTGCCTCAGATAGAATTTTGGGAGGGTATGAAACTACTCACTAATTGTGTCCATAGCAGATATAACACCAGTCTGATTTCATTGTACTTTACTCTTTTGATGAAAACATTGGCAACCACCCTGAGAGAAAAGATATTTCTGTTCCTCTGCAGTCTTTCAACTGTTCTTTTCTAGCCAAGCTGTAGTTTCGTGATGCTCAGTTATGGAATGTGCCACTCCCCGATGCAGGGGTGAGTCAGTATCAAGTCATAGTGAATCCGTTGCCCTCATGAACCCTCGGCTGCGACATTCAATATAACATTTTCTCAACGCCAGAGATTAGCAGGAGTTAGGTTACCGAGACACAATGCACAGAAACCATCTCTCAGCAAACAGCACTGCAGCACAGACACAGCAGAAGCACATCAATATGTAGTTTCACTCACACACACACACACACATTCCTGCAAAAGAGCTGCCTGTGTATGTCTTAGACCATTCAAAGAAATGAGGCATAATTTACGGACCCGTGTACAGATATTGTACCTCTGTGGACAGTATACCCCTTCACCATGTTGCCAAAGGGCTTTTGCATTATGTAGAACTGACGTGAATAAATTTGAAGGGTTGAAAGTTCACTTCAGCACTAAAAATGTGTTTTTAATCTCCCAATAAAACACAGTCCAACAGTTGCAAATCAGGAGAAGTAAAAAGTTGATATGACCTAAATGATTTAGAGCTTTCTAATAAAAAGAAAAAAAAAAAAAGGGAGAACAAAGACTCAGTTTATTGCTAAAAGTACTACAGAGAGACTGAAGAGGCTGCTTATTGTAAACCTATAGAATTTACATTTATTGAATTTAGGCATGATTATATTCCATTATAATTATGCGTGCTTTGGATTTGAATTATACTGTACTGTATTTTTGATTCAGCTGGTAAAAACACAGTTAATCACATCTTATCACTAATACGTGGTACTTTTAAAATGTAAAAAGCTTTGATGTCATCAAAGCCCAGCCAAGCACTTTGAACCTTTGCAGCCTGTTATCTTCCTCCTCGCCAAATCAACACAGATTTAGTGGAAAAAAGCTACTTCAGAGGACACGTGTTACTGTATTATCTGAGCTGTAGGCCATCATTTTGCCTCTGCTCTATATTTGAACTCTAAATCCAGGCAGACAAAGCCATGCGAACAAGGCTGATCAGCGTTGTACCTTATGAATGGTCTGCTTGTGACTCTCCCTCTTCTTCTCCTCCTCTTTTCGAGCTTGTACACCAGCCATGCGCCGATCCTCGTCCTGAAAAAGATAGCTAGTGCAATCAGAGTGCCTCTCCATTCATGAGTGCTGAATTATTCAAGAGAGAGGGGAACCACAAAAGACGCCATCAGAGAGACTATTCTCTACACCAGAACTGAACCACTGTGGAGGCTAAGAGAAATTCACACAACAGCCGGACGCATCACAGGATTATCTGTCTGATTTTCAGTCTGAGATCAACTGAGCACAGCTGCTGGGGAAAGCCAAAACTCCCAGAATGCAATGCTGCCAACACAATCTGAGGGTGCCAGCTAAAAGCTATGGGACATTCAGCCGTCTGTGAGAAACTAGCAGAGACAATGCTTCAGTCTGATCAATAGAGGTAAAATGCTAACCTCGCTAAAGTAAAGACACTGATGTCAGGTTTGGAGGGAGATTGAGAAGCTGTAGGAGGAGTTCCTGATGGATAAATGTCCAGCATATAGGCTATTCTGTGAAATACATCTATATTAAAATTGATATAAAGATAGATTTCCCTTTAACGAATAAAGCTGTTTGCTATTATTATTAATGTAAGGCAATCTATAGTCATGCCAGTCGACTCTGTGTATATTGGTTTTATTGCACCTACTAAGTTTTTTTAAATAATCCAAAAACCTCTGGCACACATAGTATATCCCCACAGAAACAACTATCTCATAGCCAAACCTTTAGAAGTCAGAATTAGACTTCATCACACTTAATCTGATGACACTTCACCTCACTGAAGAGTGCACTGGGAGGGAAATTTTTCCAAATCAGTTGGAGGGGAAAATTGAGATCTTCGGTGGCAACTATTATGTTTTCCCTGCAGCAATACCGTGACACAGTTTGAAGCTTCAGTGCAGACATTTATGTTGTCCAATTCAAACTTCATATATCCCAAAAGTAAACTTTCTGGAAATAAAGCAACAGCCCTGTTTTCAGGACTGACAGCTACAGACAGTAGTCTGTTGAGGGGGATTTAATGGATCACTGGATCATGAAACTTGCTCAACCGGTTGAGGGCCATATGTACCTTAAAAATTCAAGTAAAAACTTGAAAATTGTTGAAATCCAGTTATGATGGGAGCTTTTTTTTCACCATATCAGCAGCATGTTCTGAGGGCAAGGTGTGTGGTAGATTCAGATTCCTTTAAAGTACAAGCTCAGACCTGGGTGCTCCCTGCTTGACAGCCTCTGAAAGCATGCGGATCTTTCAGTTCAGCACTTTGCTGACAGTGTGTAAATACAATGACTTTATGTCATTGTTTTGTTAGATCACACATATATTAGATGTAAATGTTTGGCTTACAGTCACAGTTATGCTACTAATGGATTCTCCCTTAATATGAAACAGAGATGATGCTGCACCAATGTAAGAACAAAGACTTAAGAGAATGCCATCATCAAGATGTCGAGGAGGCTGGAGATGCCTCAATGACAGTGAATGGGAGACCTATGAAGTAGTAAGGCTTGATCTGTGAAATCTGAACAACAGCCCTCAAGATTCAACATGTAGAGGGCCTTGAGGAACATATGATCAGACAGTGATTTATAGGTTTGGACCACCACAAATATACTTGTTGGATAAAAAATAGTCCAGCCATGAACCAGCTATAATTAGCTCCAGTTGGCTAGTGGCCAGTTTCCCACTTGTGAACACACACAGTGAACAACTTAAGTCTTACTGTGATGCGCTTCATGTCCAGCTGTCTCAGATGAAGCACACAGCGCAGGACGGCCTGCTTGTACCATGTCTCCAGGGCTACAGGATTCCCATCCAGGGTGAGTTCAGAAAGGGAGCGCGACTCTCCGAGGCAGGCTAGCTGATCAAAACTAGAATCGAAGCAAAGAGAGAGACGGAAAGACAGTCAGAAATTGTGACCTAAATATGTATTTGGAAGCGAGTTATTCACAGGGCAAGTTGAACAAGACAAATTCCCCCATTTACGTTTGCTTTCTTGAACCTTTAATCTGGTTTTACAGAATATTGACAGAATGGAGCCAAGCTAAAACAAGACATGAAAAACTGGTAATTTCACTGGCAGCCTGACATTACTCATGGGGCAGTGGAGAGAGGAAAATCCGCTACACTGTTGATATTACCCATTGGCAAAAGGAGACATGAAAAGGCCCAGTCAAGCCATGTTGGGGAGTACAGATTCTATCATTGCTAATTTGTGATAATAACCCTGATGACTCACTGCCTGGAACTACCGACAGACCTACCACACTGCACTGTCACTGTCTCGAGGCAGAGGTTCCTCTGGATGCATAAGAGGGCTGGATAATAACCTTTGATGAACTATTAAAGCCAGCACAACCGTTAGGGAACACGACTGGAGCTCTAACAAATACAAAGCAACATTTTACAATTCAAATATGAACTCCTGTAGTCTGGAAAGCCTGAACAATTATTTTTCTTCATGTCTGGAATGTGGCAAAGAAAAACTGCAGTAGTAATGAGTAACAGCTCATTTAATTTGATATTAATTCCCATGTATGTAAACTTTTGTGTCAATACATGGACCTATATTGCCATATGTGAAGTACATCCAAAAGGATGAGGGATGTCTGAGGGATGTTTTGTTGGTTTTTCTTTTTAAACACTGTCACCTGTGAAATCCCACTGGTGCTGAACTGAACTCATATTTTGCATTATTGTTGCATTCCTCACCATTGCCACCAACACCCTCAGGGGAATTGTTAATATGATAAAACTGATCAATAACAGTCTTTTTACACCTGTCTCTGGATGCTATAAGAGGTGCAGTAGGAAGTGCACATTAACACATTTTGTGCAGAGTGGGGTGTGGCTGAAAACTGGGTAGCTTCCAACTTTATCTATAGTAGCATTACAATCACAGCACGTTTTCTTACTGACTTTTTATCCTTAGTTTGGTGATCAACTTAAGGCAGTTTAAGTCAAGAACACAAAAGTATGGTGCGCATGATTATAATTTCAAAGATTTGTGATTCTTTACTCCAACATCCTCTACTGAGAACACAGACTGCACCAAGTAGACGAGTGTGATCTGTCCCTCCACCTAGCAACAGAGCACAACTACTCTCCTATCAGGATTGCAGTTTGAAAAGATGCACGACCCAGCTCTCAAGATGGCCATTATGACCATTTATTCAAGACAGTCTCTTTGATTAAAACGCCTTCAGCAAAGGATGTAAATAACTTTCATTTACACATTAAGATATTTTGTTAAATACATGTTGTACATAGAATATATTGTCCATTTGTAAATCCTAGAGAGTAGAAGAATACAAACTGATTATTTGTTACTTATTTCTTTATCACGATTTTCTCTGCAACAGTGTCAGCAGACTCCCATCGTACAGTAAGAATGGTTTGAAACGTCATGTCAGATCTATCACAGCACGGTGGCTATGGTCTGGGAGGGTGATGAACACTGTCCCACCCTGAATCCTCATACAGGCCTCTCCTCCATGCAAAGCTGATTTTACAGAGTCAGAAGGAGAAGCAAAGAAAATGGCCTACAGGACTACTAAAGGACTGTGTAAGACAGGTTAATGCTCTCATTTAATGCCGCTCATGTTCAATCAGCCACCTTCTCTGCTGTCTGTATAACTTTAAAGAGTTGTCACACCCATTTTTAGGTAGCAGCATGCTAACTACTCACAATACACATCTCATCCAGGTTTATGTTTTCTAGGTAACAGAAACTGTTCTCTGTGACAAACCTGAGTGTGGCTGTGCATGTATTTATGTGCCCTGTCTGCAGCTTTTTGGCCAGGCCCTGCCAAGAACCAAGAGAAGGGACGTGGCACTGTCCAGCTACTAACCCAGTCCCTGCACTGCGGGCAGGAAGGAGTTAAGCGGTGCTAGCTCTTACCTAGTGATGTTGTTGCAGCTGAGAAAGAGGCGCTGCAAGCAGGGCAGGCGGTCCACCTCAGTCTAGAAGGAGAATGAGAAAAAGGGAGAGGGGAGAGAGAGAGATGGAGGAATGTGAAAAGGAGAAGGTGGCCTGGAAGAGGGCACTGCATCGTCACTGTCAGAGCCCTGTATCCCTCTCCATTCCCTCAGTCACCTTGCAGCTCTCGGCTTCAGTACACAGCATCCCCATCCACCCTGCGCATGCACACACATACACACACACACACACACACACACATCCAGCACGCTGCCTTTTCTGCACATGGAGAGGAGGGGCAGGAGAGAGAGAGAGTGTGAGAGAGAAGGCATGAGGAATAAAGGGGGAGGGGAGGGTGAGCAGAGTGTGTGCTGCGCTAATGCAGAGATCCCCTGCTGCAGGAGGCTGACTCAAAACGCTCACCGGAACACATATATATCCAGATTCACACGCATCGAGCAGCTCCCTGCCTACTGCACCTTGTAACGCTAGACCAATAACTTGGATGAAATGAAAACTGACTGGAATGGGGTTTGTTTCTTTGTTGGGAAGGCACAGCATCAAAAAAAAAAAAAAAAAAAAAATCAATGCAGAATTCAGTGAGGGGGGTGGAGAGCAGCAGCTGGCCAACTGGCAAGCTGAAGAGGACAAACATGGATGTAGGCAATGTCACAAACCCAACGACTAATCAGATGACAGCGTCAGAGGGATATCATGTTCAATGGTGTCAAGGTCTGTGAGGATGGACAGTGTTCACATGCTGGAAGAAAAGTGGACACGCCCAGCAGCAGCCTGAATGAGCTGCGTCAGCAGACGCCCATATTGCAGCCACCGGCTCACAGCTTTGTTCAGCACTGCTGCCAGTCTCCATCCAAATGAGATATTAGCCTAGCATTTAGGTTATGTTAGCTCATCGGGCTGAAGAGCTCCACAAAAACATATAAATACAGTGCACAGTTAACTTCTTCATTCATCTATAACAGGCAACATGCTGACTGTGGTACTGCGACGCCAGGAGAAGTTCTAATGAGAGCCTTCGTCTGTTTTATGTGGCTGCTGAGTTACACCAACACTTGATCTGTGCATTAAATGTAATGGAATAAAGTTACTTGTTAAAAAAATATGGTTCCATCTAAAATCTTCCTTCAAACATGAGTAAACAGTGAGTTCCAAGAAATATTTCAGCCTCAGTGTTAAGACTCATTTGACTCTTTTTTTTCTTTCTGTTTTTTCTGCATTCTGAATTTGCACCCACATGCCGTTATTCCTTTTATTGCCTATGTAACGCTGTTTAGTGTATGTCTGCAATATACGGCTATGTTCTTCTAGGCAATACTGGCACTCCAATGCACTCCTAGAGTTTCTGTCTCTGCCATCTCCTGTATGGATGCTGGTGAAGCAGCAGCCACTGCACGCTGTCTGAGACTAAATATAGCAACCCTGTCTCAGACAGAATGATGTCACCACTGAGCTGGTGCGCTGCATAACAATCGCCTACCAAAGTGGTGTATTTTTGAGAAGGACCTGATTGATCAAATCCAATCAGTAAACAGGTTCTGATTGGGTACAACTTTGTCGCTACGTTTGAGTGTGTGTGTGCTTGTTTGTCTGCATGAGTGTATTTGTGTCTGCCTGTGTCATCACCTTTTAATCTCAGCTCCACCCTCTTCTTCCTGACAGGTTGCGTGTCTATTTTTCACACTCATACTGAACTATGAAAGAGGCATTACTCCACAAACACAGAACAACCTCTCATCACCACTGTCTGAGTTGCATGCAAAAACACACACCGCAAAATAGGATAAAAGCTGCTCAAATAAGAACACAGGTACATGTTGACTGGGGCAAGGGTTACAAAGACTTTAAGCTGTTTTAAGGCTGGTCTTTGAATCGCACAGATTTGTGATGTGAGCTTAGTCGGCACACATCTGGCCTCTGCTTTTTGGGCTGGAATTGCAGATGCTGTGAGGTGCACATCACTGTGTTGGTCTTGTACTTCACAGAGATCAGCTGTCAACCAAAAATGTTTTCCCAGTAATGTCATTTTCTTGTCTTAGTTTTTTGGTTATGGAAGTGAAAATTCCTCCTTCTGAGGACAGCATGTCCATGTCTTCGATCCTTTAAGGTCATACTTTGGCAACGCCGGCATTACTCACTATTGAAGTTAGTCTGCTCCAGATAATTAGATTATTTCCAACATAACTTTGAGGCAACGTGTTCATTCATCCACATCCTCTCCAGATCCTCTCAGACACAGTACGCAAAAAAGAGAAAAGCACTGAAACATGTACAGACACACAGTACTGAGCTTATATATACACACATACACACACACACACTGCTAAGCCATATGGCCTATCTCCACCTGAATGATGCTTTTATACTACAATCACTGTTTGACCAGACAACTTTGCTCCTCCAACTGTTCTGCTGAGACAGACGCCACCTGTCTCAAGATTTCTCAACAAAAAGACCCACTTGAGATGAAGGGTAAAAATGTAAATAGGTTATATCACCACCAGCTGCTGTAGAGCTTACTGATATTCTTATCAATAAGCGCTACAAAACAAAACAAAAAACCCCCACACGGCCAAATGTGAGATAGGTTAATACATTATATGATGAAATAAAATGTGATGATTGTGTGATGTATTACATTCATACAGTAAACAAATGCAACAAGTGTTCTGATGTGTTGAAAACTGTACTTTTGTGTATTAGATCACCAAAATACAACCACGTCTAAAACTTGTTTTTGAGTAATTATTTATCCTTCCAAATCGCTTTCACTTTACAGACTGGGAAAAACCTGGATACCTGCAGGGCGGTTATTTACTTTGTGCTTCACACAAGCACTTGGCAGCAAATACCACTAATGACAGAGACTGGAGAATCTGCTGAGAGGGAGCATTTTTCTTTTCATGGAGAAAATAAAACCTTACATCCAATAATTAGGACTGGAAGTAGTTCCTGATCAGAATTTACAGGCAGAGGACAGGATGAGTGATGGGAAGAGGTCTGAACCAACACAATGTTGGATTCAGTTCGTATTTTCTACCCCAAAAAGCAGGAAAGGGCTTCGGGGATTTGCATACAAATGAAGGGGCCTGTTTTGGCATGCACTGTTCTGTTTATCAGATTAAAACTATAGAAACCAAGGGGAGTGAATTTCCGTGTTTAGAATATCCAGTTTCTTTTTATCTGCGCCAGAGAGTCGGTGGGTGGTTGTGGGTAATGAGCTACGTCTCCCTAGGTAACGCCAATGAGCTACATTTCACCACAACCTTTCTTACAAAGATACTATTGATGTAATTTCTGTGTTTATTATTTTGTGACAGCAAAAACTGCAACATGTGATCCCATAACAGAGGAAACAGTAACCAGCCAGAGGACCTGGTCCAAAGGACTGGCATGAGGATGAAAGATGAACCACGCCACCAACACATTAATCTTGCCAGGAACGTTTTCTGTTGGAGCAGTTGTCAGAGTGTGTGTGTGCGACCATTTCATCAAAATGCAAAGAAATACAAGGAATGTATCACTGGCAGTTTCAGGATTTTCACAGGCAGAGATAATATACCTAAGATGAGCCCTGTCTCCGCTCAAACCACAGGGCAGCTGTAGTGTTGACAATCTGGGACCAAGTTTGAATTACCATAACAGCTCAGGCTAAATCATGTGTAGGACACATCTATGTATTTTAAGGTACACAAATCAGACACAGCACAGCTGCCTCATTGTACATCAGACCAGAGCTGTATCCTGCAATGGCAGCAGCCAAGTCTCCATCTTCTGTGTCCTTCACATATCTTATTCCCTACTTACTGAGGAATCTTGTGACATGTTAATAATATTTCTAACTCGTGCTTGCTCTTTAAAGAAGATCCACATATGCCTTGTCTGATTAATAATAGCAATGTGTTCACAGTACAGTTTTTCTTTGTATGACTGTGTGGTAGCTGTCGGTATTCGGGAAAGAGGCCCCTCACCACAAAAGAGATGCAGTTGTGCCTGAGATTGAGTTCAGTCAAACAGTCCAGTTTCTGTAGATTTTCTACTCTGGAGATGTTGTTTCCTGCCAGGTTCAAAACTCGCAACTCGCTCAGGTGAGACACATTTTCTATCCTGCAGATCTGAATGAAAGCACAAAGAGAGAAGGGGACAGTTTAGCAACAATTCACATAATCACATTCGACATACAGGCAGGACTGGGACAGTATAACACATTTGCATTTTTTACAGTCAGTGCTCAAGCTCACATGAAGCCATGTATGTGAAGGACATTGGATGAGATTTATTCTGAATGGTTTTATCAGCGCAGAGCTTAATGTTGCAGGGTGAAAGAAATACAAGAGTTCTCCTTTTTCTTTGCAGCA
The DNA here is from genome assembly GCF_900963305.1 of Echeneis naucrates. NCBI lineage: Eukaryota > Metazoa > Chordata > Actinopteri > Carangiformes > Echeneidae > Echeneis > Echeneis naucrates. Next base: position 26,189,421 of record NC_042513.1, read on the forward strand.
CCTCTCTTCTATCCACGCCCAGCGCCACGTATTTTAAGTCCTTTGTCTGTTGTTGGATGTCTTCCCCAGGCTTCATAAACATACTCTCTATCATCTCCAACAGTGACTTCGATGAAAAAAAAAAAAAAAAACAAACAAACAAAAAAAAAAAACGCAGGGCTGGATGCTGCGTTCACAAAAACTCGGAAACCAAAATTTCTAAATTACAACTTGGAAGTTTCAGACTTCCGATATCATAGTGTTCATGCAACAGGTCACCTGCTGCTGGAACCAAGTTCTCTCAGACCCACCCCCACCCTACTTCTGACAGGCAGAGATGGACAGAGTGCACAATTTCACTACTACTATTTAAGTAAAAGTATAAAAATACCTCAGGAAAAACTGGAAAGAAAGTAGCTTTATTGTCATTATACAACACACTGATGCGATTCTGCTACAGACATGTTTATAGCTCAAAAATGCCTTCAGTTAAAGAGGCCCTACAAGAATCGGTCTGTGGAGGGGTCCTGGAGGGTTCTTCCTAATTATCACCCCCTCCGACAAATTGTTTGGCCACCAGCCTTCGCCTTCTTGGTTACTGTTGCTATGCCAGGCTGTTTTCTGTTTTCTCAAGTTCGGTAGGAAAATGTCCAGTCAGCATCAGTCCGGTGTCCAGAAAGGAAAAGAAAAGGGAATAAGAAAATGAAGGGTTAGGAACTTTTCTAAACAAATATTTTTAAAAAGGTGGTGATGGTCAAGCTGGGACAAGAAACGCAGAGCAAGGTAAGAAAGAGCACAGTTAGCTTGTAAAGTAAGCTAACTGTCCAGCTCTAATGCTAACGTCCATTAGCGCAGCTTGTATTAAAGCCCGACAAAAAACGTTATCTTTGATATAAACAGAGTTTGGTAGCTCCATCAGAATTGAAGAGACAGAAAGGAGAGAGCTCCAGCTGAGTCAGGTAACAGAGAGAGGGACACGGGAGGGCAGAGGAATTTATTTAAGCTGTTGGTGTTATTTCTGCACAAAGATATTAACCACAAATTTAGAAGTACTCCACCGCTTCAGAAACAACAACACACACAAGGAACGTGACATTACTCGTTAATTTTTTTTGTTGTTGTTGTGCAGAGAGACAGACCTGTATTCAGCTGTGAGTGATGAGGAGTTAGACCGTGTTGTAAGTGATGTCCGACTAAAAGCTAATGCGTGGTCATCTGAATGCAAGCGGTATTAATAAGGCCACGATGTATAATGTAGAATGAGCCAATCATTATGGAGAAATAATCCAGGTAGGATGAGGATTATACATCGTGGCCGTACTCTTAACTGGAACACGCACAGAGGTGTGTGTGTGTTCGAAAAACGTTTACAATTCAAAACAATGACCGAGTAATGTTAGACTAAGATTAAGAGAGCATCAATAGAAATGCAGTGGAGTAAAAAGTACAATATTTGTCCTTCAAATGTAGTGAAGTGAAAGTATCCCCCAGAAATAATACTCAAGTAAAGTACAGATACTCAAAAACTGTACTTAAGTAGAGTACTCAAGCAAATTTACTTCGTTACTGTCCTGCTGATTGGCTAGTGATGTTAGTTTGGTTGAGAGGGAAAGCTGCATTATTCTCATTCTAATGATAGGCCAACTCCAATGACTGCTCGAACCGGTCAATATCCCACATCAACAGGTTTGTTTTTTCAATGAAGATCTTTTTTTAATCGCAGTCCAACGACACTTGCCAGAGATCCAGCACGGTGCTGGAGTACTTTAAGCCCTGCATCAAGGCCTGACTCCTGTTTGACTTCTCAAATCAGAATAACAAACAGGTATATCAGGCCAGTCAGTGGTGAAATCTTACTCTAACTTTTCCCCCATCTCTCTGGGGCCTCTGTCATCCTGATATTGACTTACCTCAGGAAAATCCCCAGTGGCCTTTCCCGTGTTAATGATGTGTTTTGCTCCCTGTAGGGCACAGTGTACATATGAGGGGAAGGTTGAAAGGCCAACACAGGTCAAAGGTCAAGGATTTTACCTGCTAAACTGAGGGGGAATTATACAAATAAAATACTGCTCCTAAATGTCAGAAACATTCATGTCTTTCAAACTTGACAAGCACCGTTTAAGTAGTTTTCTATTATTGTTGTTGCTGAGTCAAGATTTTTCTCAGATTTTTCAAAGCTAAGCACCAGAAGTCTTTACACATCTGTACACATGCCTAATAAAAAACAACTTTCCTCATGGTGTCACCATCTGCGGTGGTGAGAAGCCGTCTGTGACTGTTGTTTGATCCATGAAAACACAAATATGGGTTACACAGGGCCCCTTTCAGATCGTCACTATATGTTACTTGTCAAGAGGAACACCTTTACACTATCTTTCATCCGCTCGGCCAGTAATGTCTGAAATAAATCAAGTTAGGTACATGCAGATGTTCAGAACTTAACCTTTTCACTGGTAACTGTAGTGCCAACAGCATCCATAAATTATTATTACTGTGATGTTTTTACTGTTGCTATCTGTTATTGGTACATTTGTGTATCTTTGTCTGATTGTCTCTTTCAAATTTGGTGGTGTATCGTATGATGGTGAAAAACGGCTGTGTGTCCACTAAACCTTCCTTAAATGAGAGTTAACATAGTTAATCATGGGCCCATTTCAGGGCATCCCTGACCAAAACAGAATTCTGTCAAAACACAGACACGAATCTGCACAATAACTGGAGCAGATTAACTTATATTTGAAGAGGTTGTGTTACACATCATGAATCAGGTGCTTTTTCCGATGGTGTAGGTCACAGACATCCAGCATATGGTGATTTAACATGTGTAAGATTTCATTTTGATAAAAGCTTGAAAAATGTGACTTTCTATTATATATGGCTTTGGGGCGTACAGAATTTCTGTTGTGTGTACAATATGTGTAGCGCATTAGCAAAAAAATTGGTTTTCCAATTATGTCAGGTCATACTGTAGCCCAACCACCTGCGTGTGTGAGATGGATTCACTCTCCCAAAGAGAATATCTCCTTTTGAATGGCATCCTGTTCCAGAAGTACGTGTGCAGAAAGATAGGGGGGAAAAAGGTCAGGAGTGATGTGAGCCTCCCTGCTTGGCGATGGGAAGAAGAAAGGCTGACAGTGATGTACAACTTGTGGTTGCAGTATGCACAAAAAAAGAACAAAGACAAGCACCTGGTGTTCTGTGGCCAATGGTGGCTAAACTATCACCTGCCTTCATACAATAACCATGACATCAACATTGTTTTAGCACATTGAGCCATTTTCTCCAGATGAATACAGTGCACTCTCTGCATCAGCTTATACTGTCATTGTGCAGCATTTCATACTGTATTTGGGTGGTCAGGTCTCTGGTGAGCATGGAAAATGTTGAGTAAAAGGTGATCGAATAGTTACACAAGTACATAAAGTAGGAGCCTTTGAGGTCAGTGATTGAAAACCTACCCAGGAATATAATGTGCTTGCGTTGCCAACAGGGACAGTGCAAATTAAATGCAGTGATGTAGTCGTAGGGATGTTGGAAACATAGAACAGAGCTAAAGACAACAAAGCTGCCACTGTCATGGAAAGCAACCTAACATTGTAGCAGCTGTTGAATAGTAATTGGGATGCCTGCTCATGTAAAGAGCAGCCAATATTAGACAGGGAGGGAGTTTTACCAGGGCTCTGGAGTAGCTCTCTGAGGAGGAGTGTAGGCGGCATGCTGGCAAAACACTAATTTCACCAAGGGAAGCCTTTCTATTCTATCTTCCTTTTCCAAGAGCTGCTAAAATCCTCATCTGACATCAGCATTCTTACATCATTTGATTTCTCTGGCCTTTAATATAAGTGAGCCAGGTTCTGCTGTGGAAGCTGAGCAAACAACCCCCAATAATACATTTACTAAAATTAATTGCAACATAATGTAGTGTGCTACGGCTCAAAACCATTGCCATAGTTGCAAACATTAGAAGCCTCGGAACTGCAGGATTTATTAGCACCTGCTGTATTAGACTGCATTAGTGATCACAAGGCGTACCGAAAAACTAGGGGAGCTGTTCCTGTTGAATAAATTATTCTGGGGTTACTGAGGAAAAGGAGGTGGGAGTAGACCCTCCATGAGAGCCGATGGGTTCTGATGAGTCTTTTTTTCCTCTAAAAATGCTGTGAACAATTGCTGAGGATAAGTCCTTCAAACGTCAGTGAGTAAAAGGATTATTTGAGTGCCCATCAGATTTCTGCTTAAATAACTGATTGCAACATCAAACAGAGACAGATTTCCAGACACAATCTATTTGTTCTTAACAGGATTTAGGACTCTGAATTTACCCAACCCACTCTTTCAAATGTTATTTGACAGTAACGAGTGGGCAATTTGGGTATAATGAGAGTCACGTATGGACATTTTAGAGGTCAGAGAACTAAGATAAAAAGGTATAGAATGACGATGACATGATAAAATCTCATGCCTGCTTAGTCTCCTGCTGTTAAACCTATTTAATGCCTGCATTTACATGACTGCATCCAACAAAGCAAAAAAAGGCAACAAAGCCAAAAACACACAGTGTAGCTGATAGTACAGTAAAGGAACAGTACCTGATTGTCCTGCAAATCCAAGATATTCAGTTTGGACAAGCTTCCCAGACAGGATATCTTCTGGATTCTAATATAAAAAAGAAATAACAAAAGAAAAAATATATAACTTACAATTTGTCAAGAATTTTAGTCTTCTAGACTGTAGCAAGTGCAGCTGTCTGGTGGGGTAACGGGTCATTTTAGGAGAATATAAAGCAAAGGACAACCAACAAGCGCCCTGAGATGTTAGATTCTCCAACAAAGCTGGACACATGGTGACTTATTGTTCATGACAGTCCATATGGATCTGGATCAAATTACAGTTGAGATGAAAGGCTGCAGTGTCCTGATGGCGTATGAAAGGTATTCTTTCCTGTTCAGGCACTTAACAGGGCCCTGGAAGAAGGTCTGAAAATACAGGGTGTCATGTTTTACACAAAGTGGAACAAATACCAATGGTAGACCAACTCTAAGATCTCGATGTCACAAACTGTAATTTGTGACATTAATCTTCCCTCTGTCGACCTTTGGAAAGAGAGCACAGTGATAAATAGCTTTTGAATTGAACCGGGCGCGTGCTGGAAAACACTCTCTCAGGCTTGTAACATAGGAACATGTTTAAAACACTAAATGCAAATAACAACGTACTGTATGGTATAAAACCAACACTTACTCTGCTTATTTAAAGAAATTGTGTATTTAACATCAAATCTCTAAAATGTTGCCTTTAAATATGTTCGACTAAAGAACAGTAAAGTGTGTCTGTAGACTATCACCTATTTCAGCTCATGCAGTTCCACCACATAGCACAGTAGAACATGTTACATATAGACAAATTAAATATTTCTTTGTAGTTGCATGCTTGTTGTCCAACTAACCTGTTTTTCCCCAACATAAGGATCCTAAGAGAGCTTAGAGCCTCAATGCCCGTCATCTCAGAGATGTGATTGCCATACAAGTTTAGGAAAACAAGTTGTTGCATGTGTGACAAATGCTGGATCCTTCTGATTAGATTGTGTTGGAGGTTGAGAAGTTGCAATTCTTCCATAAAGCCCAGCTGGGGGCATTCCTCTAGACAGCGCCTGGAAAACAACATTTCTTGTGAATGATTACTTCATTTTCAACCATAGGAGAAAAAAAGCCATGCAGTTTAATAATGTATGCTACAGATTTTGTGTTTCACCGTGAATACTGACTGTCTTATTGGTTAGATTATCAGATGGTGGGTATTATATGTGACTTTGCTGCTCCCTGGTGGCAGTCTGAAACACTAGCTTTTTTTGTTTGGTCTTATTAGTCTGATTAGGTCAAAAGCTAATACTGTTGATGGCCAGACAAAGTTCATAAAAATAACAAAATCTCAGTACATGGGTACAACATTAGTCAAGATACATAGATTTACCATAAAACATGGCATTTCGATTACATACACTGTTTACAGTGACCTGCAGCTAAATAAATATGTTCTACAAACCGGCTAAACATCCCATTTTGTTAGAAAATAAATAACAGGCCAGAAGTACCTGTCCAAGTCAAATCGTTGAAAATTGGATGCAAAACTGTCACATGGCAACCAAGTGAATGGAAAACCAGGAACAGCGTTGTAATTATATCCTCCAGAACAACCTGACGTAGACATTACACACTGAATTCACAGCACACATAATGCCTTACATAAGACTCAGGGCTATTGATTTGAAAAGCACAAAAGCACAAATAAGCCAGCTCCCTAATTCCATATTTTTTATGACCTTGCCATATTTACTTGCTGGTTTGGGAAGATAAGCAGCCCGTGCACTCCGGGTCGGTCTCTTAGATTTGTCTCTTGCTTCCCTTGCAGCACTCCTCTGAGCACCACCAGCCAGTGGGGCTAGACTGCGTGAAGGATAATCTGTAGAGTCGCTGGCAAATGATGGGACCACGGGTGGCTGAACAAGTCTTCTCTGGCTGTAAGCACGCAACCTGTATTCTACAGAGGAAAGAGTACGCAGTTCAAATCATTGTTTACACACCTTAGCCACTCGTGAAACACACAATTAAATACTGAATCACTAAAAGACCTCTTGGGCATTCGTTGGGTGAGTGATGATGAAATTGTGTGGACTGTATGATGCTTACCTGTGTTGGAATGATTCATTGTCTGGGCAGAAGTCATGTGCGACTCTAGTGAAATATCCTGAGACAGGAAAATGGTAAAAAAAGGATAAACAAACACTGGAAACTGTCAGTAATTACCCAGAAGAACCTCTCCATCCACATGATGACTCACCGTCCTCTCGGGTACAAGTGCTTTCACACCTGTCAGGTGCAACTTGCAGCTGCTGATCTGCAGAAATATTTTCACAAACGATCAACCGTGTTGCATCAGACGACACACAGGCACTGTTCAACACCGACAGCTAAGCTAACTTCAAATAGCCACTTCTGAGCTGAACCTGAACTTTAGGCAGCACAGCAGAAATAAAAACTGGTTGTTTAACGGGGACTCTCACCATGGGAGTGAGCAGCAGCCATTTATCAAGGCGAGTCGTTTTCCGCTCCATGGTGCTAACGTTAGCTAAAGTCAGAAATAAAGACCAGCTTTGGCTTTAAGAAGAGAAATGTTTCAGCGTCACAAAAAAAAACATTCTAAATAAAACAACCGATACCAACAAATCATTTGAGACTATTCGCTTTGATTTGGTGATTTAAAATAAAAACGAACAAACAAACAAACATTTGTTGACTTCCGCTCGTTCGGGCGCTGCTAAGTTGTTTGGAGACAAGTGCCGTTGCCGTGGCAACCGCGGGCTGTTGCTGGGTAACGCTCACTTCCTGTGTCACGAAAATAAAAGTAGTCCGTCTGAAAGCAAGTCATTTAATTTGTACCTTTAGCCAAACAACAGAAATAAAAATATATATATATCCCTAAAAAATAAATAACAATGAATTAAAATTATTATTTTCAGTCAAATTACCGTGAAATTATTAATAACCATCAGGGTAATATCCCTAACACGCACACTGACCATTTTCACACCGTCATTTGACATAATAAATGAAGATTACTCTGGGTTTAATAGGTCAGGTGTGAATCACACATAATACCAGAGTACTGCGAAGTCTTTTTCTGTCGTCTTTCTAAAGATAATTAAAGCTAAATATTTGTTTTTTAAAGTCACTACTTGTACCTTCAAATGTGAGAACTTAATTGCTGCATGTGTTTTCCAGATACAACAGATGAGCGAGGATGCTGCGATAATGACCAACAGAACATTGTGATTACAGGCCTTTCTTTTCACAGAGGACATCTTGTCATTACAGGAAAAGGCACAGGTGCAGCAAATCGCACTAATGATAGTTCCAGAAAGGTGTGCCTGGGAGACATAGTGTGAGTCGGTGGACTGTCACTTCTCACTTCAGATATTCTGGAAATTTTAGGCTTGTCATTAAAAGGACTCTTATTGATGTGAGATCACAAATGACCTTCAAATTAAATAAAGCCTGTTAAAATGTGCTTTTTTTGCAAAGTGCATTATTTTTAGTGCTCTTGCATTGATCTATTGACAGTCAACCCCAGGTGACATTCAGCCTCAGGCAGTAACACTACACAACACCGAATATGATCAAACAGATTGTGTAGTGTATTTTCAGCATTTTCACACCAGCAGTAATAAGCAGTTGTACACAGAACAAAAGTCCAGATTCATTAAAAGTGACATCCCACACATTGCCTGTCACAAGCTATTCATGATGCAAAGCATAGGCTGGCACGCATTATGGGAGATAATCATCAGTCGTTTGTATGACAGGTCACATTGGAAGAGTACAACATAAATTCCAACTGTGTATAGATCTATAGATCCTTGTAGCTTTGCTTCGCAGAAGAAACAAAGGCACAGAGGCAAAAAAAGAGTTATTCCTAGATGTGTCCCATTTTATTTGTATCTTACGTGTCCCTTCATTTGTGGTTCACATTTCTTCATTATTCTACCATACTGAAATATTCCCACCATTTAAAAAGTCACCATCGTAAATGAAACTTTGTTAGCATTTAGTTTAGTCATTTAGTTCATTACAGCATAATTTTTGTTGGGTAATTAGATCAAGTTGTGTAAAGGTTCTGTCATGAGGGCGATTCATACACGTAAACAACACATTCAGTGTCACTCTCACATTTGTACTGTAAAAATGAATAAAATAAACACGGTGTAATTGTGCCAGCAGAGCTGATTTGTTGGCAGCAGTGAAGAATGACCCTTGATTTGATTGGCAGGAGACATAGAGTTGTGGGAATAGAGACACAAGTTGTAGAAAACATCATCACATGAAATTATGATAATCGATATTTTTACTGTTGATCTGCTGCCCTGCTTCATGCCACATGGCAAGGAGTGTGTGCCAAACTGGGAGAGAGAGGACATTGGATTTTCCTGTCAGTCAATCCATTTATGAAATTATTTATTTATTTATTTATTAGATTTTTTATTTATTTATTTATTTATTTATTTTGGGGGGGGGTGGTATTCAGAGAAGCAGGAAAGATTGATCCCTATCAGAGGAAAAAATAGAGTGCTTGACAATTATGGGTTAATGATTCAAGCGTCAGCTGTGTGTAAAACTGTCTAAAGCTTGGAGAAACCCAGAGTGTTGCAACGCTGGCTTCAGTGTAACATTATGTATATTCACAGATGAAGAATAACAGCCATTAGTTTGACTCTAGCTATCTTCCCAGAAATCTGAGCATGTGAGATTTATTGGTAATCCAAAGATTAAAGAAAACAGTTAATCAGGTAACAACACAGAATAAAGAAAATTAAAAAGAAAGGAATGCATCATTTCTCTTTAGTTTATATTTATACTCATTAAAAATCCACATCCCTAAAGAGCAGTATGTTTGCTGTAATAGATGGGGGTTGCAGACATTATCTCACAGGGTGACCAACCATCACCAACCATCCCCCATTTCTGCAATATTCCTCAGACATGCAAAGAGACAGATGGGTTGAAAAGGACAACCTTCATCTGCCACACCAATATCCAGCTTTACAAAGACAAACAAAGGAGGACTCCTGTGAATGAAAAAAAAATAGTGTTGTTTTCAGTATTCAAAAATGATTTGTTAAAATTTGTGCAATGATTTCACAACTCCCCCGTTTTAAGTAGCAACCAAGGTCCCCTTTTACTACAACTATGTAGGCAGTTATGCAAGTTTTGACAACTGATCCTTTATCTTTCATCTGCACGTTGCTACCTCAGAGGGAACTGGATGTGCTGTTTCTGCAGCAGCTGCCTATTGTAACCTACTGAGGTTACATTGAATTTTTGCAATGAGACAGAGAACTAATCTGCTGCCGTGCTACCAGGTTAAGGCCGAGGATTCAAGGATATAGAACTGAGTCCAGTTGCACTCGACTCAATTTAGTTTGGATACCAGATCCCAAACTGCGGCCACGACCTTTACAGGCATATTAGGACAGATTGCCAAACCTGTATTTGTTTGGGTTGTGTTTAAGAAAAGCTAAACTGTTCAATAATTGTTTAAAAAGATCACCTATACAAACAAAAAAGTCAAGCTCTGGGTGATGGTTAATCATGAGAATTCATCTTCAGGGACCGTGAATCCATGTCAGAAGTGTGAAAAAGGCTAAATACAAAAAATGAACAGTGTTAAGGTGAAAATTGGAAGCAAAAAGGATTTCACTGCAGCAGTATAAAGGCCAAAGTGTACCGACAGCTAACACTTCAGCCACATCTTGTTAAATTCAATCAAATTCAGTCCAAGAGCCTGTTATCTGTCCAGACAGCCTCATTTTGTGGCCATTTGTTGCTGATGTTTGGGGGACATTGTGGGTGCTGTTGAATTGCATTGAATTGTATTGAAAATTGCTGTGTGTTGAAGTTGTACAGAAAAATGACACGCTTAAAAGACGGCTGAATAGGAGTCTATTTATGGCAAAGTAGCAGTATGATTTTTATTTTTTTAAAAGAGGAAGTGGATCGGAGCAGCACTTGCTGATGCTCACAGGGCTTTGCTGTGATCGTTTCCTCGACACTTTCACTTCCATTTAAATTCTAATTCTATTGGTGTGAAGGTTAAAGCTAGAACGTCCCTGAAACAAGTTTATTTGCAGTGGAGGGGATTTAAACAGCCCTGAAACAAAACCGTGTCTCCATCAGAGAATATAAACCTTCGATAAGAAACTAAATATCTTCGGATTATTTGTTGGCAGCCTCGTCCTTTCCCCTTTCCCCCGTCTTTCTCTCACACATTGTCTGCCATCATACACAAACCGGAGCACTGTATGGCATGTGGTGCAGGGAATGAGTCAGACTGCCCACCAGCTGTGATTCTGGCTTGCCAGTGGGGAGGACTAAAGATATTTCATGCAGGCCTGGCAACAGCTGACAGCATTGGTGTGGGTGATTTACAGGCATATCAGGACGGATGCCAGCAGCTTGATACAGAAACGAGCTGGGTTTATCACCAACAAAGAAGTTTTCCAGTTACTGTAACTATAATGACCATCAACACATGGTGTAATACTGCAAATGACATCAGTCACGCTAGTTTGTACTCCTGTCTGTGTGGACAGAGGCATCAGCAAATTTACAGGAAATACAAAACTGGTGGATCCTGTGTGCAGCTGAGCTGGGCTGTATTTCTGAACCCTCCTTGCCCACCATGACATCTTCGATTCATTCATCAGCTTCCTGCTTCCTCGGAGCACATGCAACACTTCCTAAAGCCAATTATCCAATTAGTGTCGTCACAGAAGGGGGGTCGTCCCCGCCACGTCGATTTCCCAGTCAGGGATGAACACGTGAATGTGCTCCTCTACTTAGACTCATCTAAACGGGCCTTTCGAGCCCCCAGTAAAAAAAAAACACACACAAAAACAGACGTGTGAGTGTGAAACAGAGAAGCAGAAGTATGCACGCTTTAGTGAACGCCTTCATGCGCTGCCTCTCCTTCCTCCTGCCTCCCTCTTGGCTTTGTGTCAGCTCTTGCTTGTGGGTTGGGAATGAGTGCGAGGAGACGCTGCAGCGGCCCAATCCCAGAGCTCGTTTCAAGAGCAGAAAGCCTCTTACATATGAGGAAGTAGCAGCAGCGGCGGCGGCAGCAGCAGAGGAGGCGCACGGAGGATCGGGCGCGTCGGTCTCACCAGGTCCAGGCTGCGTCTCGCTGGCTGCTACAAGCCCCGCTGCTCCTCAGGGCCCCGCACCGACTCTGCTCTGGATCGGGGGTCTCTGGCGAGCCGTGGAGCGCGTCTTCGGAGCCCCCTGGGTTCTCTTCCGCCATCGCTGGTGCCCGAAGCGGCGTCGAGCGGCTTTACGCACCCCGTATCCCGTGTGTGCCTTCGAGCCGAGCCAGATCAGGAGCTTCCAGGGAGGCGCTGCTGCTGCTCCGGCCGAGGAGAGGAGGGGGAGAAGGAGGACGGGTGGGGGGGAGGAGGAGGAGGAGGAGGAGGAGGAAGGGCCGGCCGGAAGAGGCACCTTCACTTATTCCGGGGACATGAGCGGGTCCGTGGGGATCCCCGGTCCGAGCCCGGCGGTGTGCGCCTCGGACGCCTCACGCGTCGATGAGGTAATCACCGTGGACCAGCACACGCAGGAGATGGGGACGGTGACCATCACCGTGGCCATCCAGGCGGCGGAGGACGAGGAGCCCGAGGAAGTGTCCGCCAACATCATTGACTTCCTCGGAGGAAGCTGCAGCGAGGACGAACTCGGAAGATATGACAAATCGAGGTTTGGCTGGAAGTTGATTCTCTTGTTTTGGTGCCCGTTACAGCTGCACTGCCTGCCATCAAAAGACCGCTTCAAAATAAAATGCACATAAATAGGTTTGCTTCTTGTCAAGGTTACTGGAAGCCCATCAGTCTGTCCGCGCATCGGATTGCACATAATTGGCTCTAAATTCAGCTGGTGGGCTGCCAACACCTGAGCAGCGTGACGGGTCATATTGTTTCTGACAGAAAGCCGTTTGTGTAGAGAGACTTTAACAAACACAGCAGGTGTATCCTATCAGTGACAACAGCACAATGTGTGAGCCACACAATAGATGCTCACAACTGGGAGTGTAAATCCTCACACACATACTGGAGGGATGTTTAGTTTTGTGATTATCTGGATGAAGTGTGTAAACACCTGTAGGCCAAACCTTCACCTGAGACACAGATAAAGGATGGCACCGTCACCTTAATCTAATTCCCCGCGTCATGGCTTGCTATTTTTATCCCCTGGCTTGTAAATTCCCTCCTCAGACTGTGTGCAGAGAGTGAGTCAGTGTTAAAAAGGCCAGAGTGGAAAATAAATGAGCCACCTCACCCCACGTCAGAGCACACCTTCACACCTGTGCATGTTTTACTTCCATCAGGAGATGTTCGGGTCATGAAGAGGGAAGTGCAGGTTGTGGCAGTTTCAGCTAATATCCCTGCAGCATTCCTTCTCAGGTTTTACAGTACACTACGTGATCGTGACAGGAAAGTGAACTTCATCACCTCCGAGCAGAAATTCTCTTCTGCTTTTCATTCATGTTTTTAAAATATCTGGTGACAGCGACCGTACCGTCCTCAAATTGCTGGTGGCTGTTTCAATCTGAAGTCCTGGTGTGGAGCTGTGGGCTCGAGCCAGCTGTGCGGTCAGCTGGCTGGAAAGCTGTTGACTGAGGGGGTGCTAGGGAGGAGGCTGGAGGAGCTGATGAGTCATCCACTAAATCTCATTCAGACCCTCGCTCTAATCCGCAGGCCTACCTGACTGCACCGCTCCGCAGCTTCGGCCAGGTGTCTGACTGATGTATCAACCTGTGCCCAAATCCCTTCACGGTGGTGGTAATAGTTTTTGGAAATGGCGTGGAGTTGATGTGGTGAACCGCCATATTCTGTGTGGGAGGGAGAGCCTGTGACTGTGCGCCCTTCAGATGGACGGGTCTTGGCAGCTCAGTCCAGGACTGATGGGACTCTGTGGGTCCAGGTTTGGCACCGAGGCATGGTGACCATGGCCGGAGACTCACTCAGTCAGTGAACCGCTGTGAGGAAAATCTGGAAGGATGGAAGCGAGCGGCCCGTCTCATGAGCCAAAAACTTGTTGTTGCTCATTGTATTAATGAAAGTGAAGTGTGTAACAGTTGTAATGCTGGCAGTTTGTGGGATGAAACATTCTGCTGTCTCAGTGATCCATGTTGGCTTCCCACACAGCGGGGCCGGGACGAGCGGGGGAGAGCTGGAGGAAGAGAGCTGGCAGCCTCCGGACCCAGAGCTCATCCAGAAGCTGGTGGCTCAGATCGAGCACTACCTGTCCGACGAGAACCTGGAGCACGACGCCTTCCTGCTCAAGCATGTCAGACGCAACAAACTGGGGTTCGTCAGCGTCAAGTTGCTGACATCATTCAAAAAGGTAACTATGACCAGACAAAGATCCGATGATGGAAGATAAAATGTTGAATACTGACCTGAATGTGATATTTGACACAAAGTTGAGTGTTAAAATAGAAACCTTTTGTGTTTCTGAACAGCAGTGACTGGATGATGGGATGCAGTGATATTTTCTTATTCATTCACAACAGCTGGTGCTACTTTTGGCTCAACACTCCAGATTTGTTTGGTTTTATAATTTTTTTCTGTTTATGCTACAAGTGATCTTATTTCACACGCACACATTTTTAATATAAACAAGGACTCAAATGTGCGTGTGGCAACAGTGAGGTGACACATTTTAAACATGAGCAGATTATACAGTGAGAAATTGACTAATGTGGTCTGAATGTTTCTGTTGGATGGAGATGATGTCATCAGATCAGTACTGTATGACTGAAAAGAAAAGCACTGCTGATCAAGCCAGTCAGTCGGTGTAGATTTTCACAAACTCAGGAGAAGCTGCCAGAAGGATCAAATGTGTGACATGGTGGTTGGTTATGAGCTCAGTATCTCGCCCTTTTAACACGAGCCTCGTCTCTTCTTAGGTGAAGCACTTGACGCGTGACTGGAGAACAACTGCTCATGCTCTGAGGCACTCCAAGATACTCGAGCTGAATGATGAGGGCCGGAAGGTGCGCCGCAAATCGGCAGTGCCGGTCTTTGCCAGTGAGTCGTTGCCGAGTCGCATGCTGCTGCTGAGTGATTTGCAGAGGTGGCCGGAGCTGGCTGCTCTCACCAAGGATAATGGCGGGAGCGTGGGGGGAGCGACTCAACAGGAGCAGCTGATGAAGCTCTTGCTGAAAGCTTTTGGAACATACGGCGCCATCGCCTCGGTCAGAGTCCTGAAGCCTGGAAAGGATCTGCCGGCTGACCTGAAGAGACTGAGCGGCCGCTACACTCAGCTGGGCACCGAGGAGTGTGCCATTGTGGAGTTTGAAGAGGTGGAGGCCGCCGTTAAGGCTAATGAATCTGTCGGGGGTGAGGATGGAGGGGCCAGTCTGCTGGGATTGAAAGTGGTCCTGATTGGTACCAAGCCGCCCAAAAAGAAGGTACCCAAAGAACGGCCACGCGAGGAGGGAGGGATGCGCAAGAGTCGCTCACTCAACAGCAGAGTACGGGAGCTCCAGTACCACGGCGAGGACTCGGCCTGCAGCTCCTCAGAGACTGAGAGCAACCCCACGTCCCCCAGGCTGGCCAGAAAGTCCCAATCCTGCAACAAGCTCAGCCCCACCACTGCAGGCATCGCCTTCCAGAACAACCATCTGAGTCCCGGCATGTCCCCGCGCAATAGTCCCTGGTCCAGCCCCCGAGGCAGCCCCTGTCCTCAGCGCAAATCTCCTCATCCCCACAAGTCTCCCTTAGCCAGCGAAGGCAGGTTGAGTCCTGAGCCGGGGCGCCGCTGGGCAGACTACTCCTCCGACAGCAGCCTCACCCCATCGGGGAGTCCGTGGGTGCAGCGGCGCAAGCAGGTGGCGTCCCAGGAGAGCAGTCCGGTCGGCAGCCCGATGATGGGCCGGAAGATCCAGAATGCAGACGGCCTCCCTCCAGGTGTCATGAGGCTTCCCAGGGGCCCAGACGGAACCCGCGGCTTTCACTGTGTCACTGTCGGTGAGAGGGGAAAGACTGCTGCGACTCAGACTTGATATGTGGATCATCTTTATGCATTCCCTGTTCGATTCCTTACCCCCCCCCCCCCCCCCCCCCCCACACACTCACTTTCCCAGAAACAAAATGATGTTGGCATTATGAGCTGTCCTCGGCCGTGTCGCCCCATATTTGAGACTGTGTAGATAAATTTTTGTTGGGTGCATCAGTTTTCAGTCTTTGTTATATTTTTATACGACATTTTGTGTTACCATGGTAACATTAGTGATTTACAAAAGGAAGTTTGGGTGAATGTGAATTGATATTGTTTTGAAAGGGAACTTTACGAACACCATGTCACCTCCATTGCTGTCTAAACTACATGAGGTGGATTGGAGAGGAAAAATCCGTTTCTTTTTTTTTTTTTTTTTTTTTTATTGAAGTGTCTTGTCTTGTGTAAAAACCTCACATTTGTCTGTGTGGTGTGTAGTTGTGAGTTGTGTAAGAGGCACATGGACCTGATAGTGATATCACCATATGCCTTTTCTGTATTTGTCCACTGTGAGTCCCATTTTTACATGTTATTTAAACCGAGGCCATAATCACTCCAATGCCATAAAAGTTGGACAGTTAAATGTTGACATGATGTGTTTTTGTTTTCCAGTTTTTATTTAGTCCTTTTTTGTTTTTTTTTTTTGTTTGTTTTTTTTATTATTATTATTTTGGTATTTTCAGTGCAGTTTGGTCCCTTCCAGCCCTGTAAATGTTTCTTTGTTCAGCAAGTAGAAGCTTTATTTATTTTTTTAGCTTTTTTTTTTTTTATTATTTTTTTCTTGGCATATATTTTCATCAGTCTAAGCTCATATGAGGTTTGAGGGGATGTTCAGGTCTGGCAGAATAGATGCTCTTATGTTATTGCCTTTACATCTGAGCTTGGGTATTTGTACAGTGCAATTCCTATTGTACAAATAAATCACAAAAATTGCAAATGGCTTGGCTTCTTTTGTTTGACACATTTTTGTGGTGGCCACGATGGTGCCAAAATTACCACAATCCAGTTCTTATTTTTATCCTTATTTTGTAAGCAGGATTACATGAGATTTGGTTGACTTGCCAAGACTGTGGAAGCGAATTTTGAAACTTGGAAAGCAGAGCTGGCACACGGGGTGTGTTTTTTTTTTTTTTTTTTTTTAATTCTTTTCAAGGATCGCACAGATGCGAGGGTGATGAGTATGTTGATGGATTAAAAGTGATATCAACCCTGAATTAGCAGCAGAAAATGTTTAAAATGGTAGAAGAGCTGCTGCACAAGTGATTTGTTCAGGATGTTTCGAAAACATGAGGTTCATCAACCAACCTCATGTTTTCATTTGACCATGTTGAATTGGGCTGTCTGAGACTGATCCCTGGAGAAGAATATTCCAAAAACCCCAGGAATGTTCCAGCTTCACCTTTTAAATATAGAATGCATCACATAACTGGTTGCATAAGTATCCAACATACCACTTGTAGTCAAAATCTAACACCTTCCCTGGAAATCACAGCCAGTCTGCGTAGGTCGGTCTGTCAGGTTTTGACATCCCAGTCGGTCTGAGTCTCCCCACAGATTCCTGATGTTGCTGAGACATGGAGTTGTCCCCTGACAGTCCATTGACTTTATATTTGGAGTTGTGGTATTGCTAGAATATAAATTACCTACAGCTCCCTCAAAGACCACTACAGGTTCTCTTTTAAAACTCCTGACCACACATCTGTGTGGTTCCCCCTCTCTATCCTGCCTCTGTCTCACTGTTCTGTCAAATTAATCAAAAGATGCATAAAGAAGTGCTATAAAAACTCTTTCTCAGAGGCAGCTGAAGAGAAGCATGCAGGATGCTGCCCACACCAGACTTCATGGGTTCAGTGTTTTCAGTGGGATGGACTAAAAGCTCACTTTTGTTTTTTAGATATTTCCCCACATGCCTTCTGGTAAACCTTGACCCAGATGTGAGTCAGTTACAGCTTTCGTGCATTTTCTTCACTGTCCATAGGCGTCTTTGTGGCTCATTTCAGTTTTTTAGGACAGCCATTCAATGTTGTTCAATGAAATGTTTTCTATCATCTTGCCTGATTGGTGCTTTTCAGTAGATCTGGAAAGCTCCTTTGTTGACCTTTAGCTGTAGAAAATGGCTTAGAAACACCAGCAGTGATCATGTATGAGCTCTGGGAAAAGGGTGTGGTGGCGTTGTATTCCATTATTCTGCGTTTTTTTAACTTAGATTAGATTTAATTTAGAACTTAACTTAGATCATATAGTGGTGACAAAACAAACTAATTGCACCATTGTGACAGCAAGGGGAAAAATACAACAAATGGAACAGTCCAACGGCCATAAATACTTTTTTATGGACTCTGTCAGTTATACCATGTCCTCAGGTGCTATGAAATGCTCCTTAGCAACCGTTCCAGTGCAGGAGAAAGGAGCTCACAGTCGTTAGACTTTTAAATCCATGTGGCTGCAGCTTTCTGTTTGGTTAGAGATGCTACCTCCTGTAGCACAAACACACGAGAGGATGAAATCTGTCGAGCAGCTCCAGACTCAGAGGGTCAGAGCTGAAGCACAAAAATTTAGAGCTGCAAAGGGACTAAGTGGGATTACGTAAGAGGGGGATGAAAAAACTTTTGTTTTTCTCTGTGCACGATTAGCAATTCAAAACCAGGAAGTCGTGACACTGTCTGTTTTTGACACATATTTTGGCTCAGCCCCCCAACTGTGTGAGTAATGACTATCTGGGATAATTTAGACAAATCTACGGTATTATTCTTAGAAAATGAAGTTCCACGTAATTGCCATTAATCACTGTGAGATAACACCAACAAGCACACTGTAATTGGGCAGAATCCACATATGTGTGAATAAAAACTTCTTTCGAACAATAATTCAGGTCTTTCAGGAGACCAATTACACCATGACACTACCTATTAAAGTTTTCTAGTTTATGTGCTCATTCTCGTAGAAGTTAGAAAACAAGTTTTTTTTCCTGACAGAATAATTCCTCCATCACACCATTATCAGAAAATCATTTATATTTTCTCAGTGTATGAATAGTAATGGAGCCATTCATTAGTCTATGCATTAAACGTAATAACTTGACAGGTAACACACGGCACACCCTCCGTGTGTCTAAATATACTGAGTCACGCTGAGACCTCCAGCGAGTAAAGTGTGATTCAGGATTTCAAAGCCATATAAATTACAGGTTTCAGGGTTAAGAACACTCACTCTTCTTCCTCCAGAGGAAACTGAAAACAACCATTTCCATTCCTCTGAGCTCTGAGCATGCTGCATGACCAACACTTGCATCAGTCAGTGGGAGGGAGCTGTAGTGGCTCAGAGAGGGCGGTGTCACATTTGAGGAACTTGAGTTGGGGTGGAATGATTTTACAACAGCAACAGAAAAGCAGCCAATCGGAAAAGTCGACACAAAAACTACTAGAAATTATTTTTTCCCCCTCATATTACGTAACACAAGCATGAACTATGAAACAACTGTTTGATAAACACACTGAAGTGTCGTCTAGGTCTGATGCCTTGCACAAAAGCACTGTTTTAGGACAGCTGACTTCCTCCTCCTCTAACAGGCCCAAAGGAAACCAAGTTCTCCGGCAGAACTCACCGTGTTTAATGTGAGAAGAATCGCTGACAGCTGCGAAAATGACCTCAGCATTCCTGTCAGAGGTTGCAGAGAGAGCAGCATTCAAGCAGAAAGCACAAGCTCACAGCCCCTTGAGGCAAATCATCTGTCCCACTCACCGTATTGACATAATGCTGACCTCTTTGAGAGCTACTGAAAGAGCATCAAAGAGAAAAGAAATGAGCACGTTCTTTTCAGATTGACTGTGGAACAACAGAAACAAATCAAATCTGCACTCAGTCTTTTCACCCTCTCATATGGCTTCAACATCTCACTGGTTTTATTCTAAAACCTGACAGAAGCCAGAACATTTAGCCTTAATTCTCCAGGATTTACTGCCAATCTGTGCAGACAGTGCCATTTAAATAAACACGCATATTCCATCATTTTATTTACATAACTTAAAAATGGTCATTTACAGTGTTGCAACAAATTAAGACGCCCTGACACTGAATACAAAAAACATATTTACATAAAGCAAAGATCTTTCAGTGTTCCGCAGAGAATACCTTTTTTCCTAAAGTCAAGAATAATCATGAGTTTGTGGAAAATTAC
This sequence comes from Echeneis naucrates, assembly GCF_900963305.1. NCBI lineage: Eukaryota > Metazoa > Chordata > Actinopteri > Carangiformes > Echeneidae > Echeneis > Echeneis naucrates. The sequence goes on from NC_042513.1 coordinate 26,209,179, forward strand.
CGGTTGAATACACAAGCTATCTCCAGAATCTCCAACAGAGGAAACCACAAGTTTGCTAGTACAGCACATTTAAAGTGTTTCAGTATCTACTGTGTACAAACGTAACGTTGTTTGTGATTGTCAGCTGTGCATTTCCCAACAACACGTTGCAGCATGCGATGATGCTGATTACATTGCTTTTGGAAGGCCAAGTGATCATTTGCGCAGCCCAGTGGGCATCAACTGCTGACTCAGTGTTGTAAAAACATAAAACATGCAACACAACAGTCAAAATTATCCACAGGAGTAACTTTCTCTCATCAATAAAAATGCCTGAAAATATTCCCTTCTGCTTTTTCATGCTTTCTTTCAAGACATAAATATTACACTGTTTGTCCTGGTAAAAAGCTCTGTCGTCATGGTTACCGTGCATCCTCCCCATTCGTGCATCAACCTTGCAACAGGGGCAGAGCAACGCACAGCTAGAGGGTGACAGGAACTTTGTGGAAGCACAACTCTGCAGGACACCAGATCTATCTATATAACAGCATGAAGGAGCTTAATTTGTGAAGTCGAACCAACCAGATAGATGTTATTACAGCTCCATCTGCAGAAGCTTGACAGGATGACTGGGATAGATCTGATAGTTGTGTGGGTTGAGTCGCTGGTGTGATGAGGAAAACACTTCCTGCCTGTTAGCAGATGGGATGAGGACGTGTTGCACAGCGAACTCGGGCAGGCAAACGTGCTAAGAAAACATCATCTCATATCTGCAAGTGGAGCAGGAAGAGGGCACAAACCATTCGGCCATGCCTCAGGAGCTTTGCCTCAGATGTAAAGAGAACCGTCAGCAGGTCCCACATAACCAACCCCGATCAGAAGCACGTCGATCAAAGTCCAAATACCCAGGCCTCCAAAGCTGAACAGTTTCCCCAGACCTTCTCTCCACTGACCCAGATAAAAGCGATCTGCTCCAAAACCACCAAGTGTGATGCTGTAGAAAGTCAAAACTGCTATTAAACGACAGTATCTGACTGAGTGAATATTTATAATGTCCTATCTCAAATGATGGCAACTGGTTTACCTGAGCGTTAATGCTGTCGACCACTTGTACCCTCCAGTCCAGTCACAAAATAACCGTTTCAGAAAATGCCTTTTGCCTACAGAAAGAAAAAACAACAACATTAAATCAGTGGGGAGAGACATGCACATCACGTTTCCCAAAAGAAATAAGCAAACCAAAAATACAAACATTTAAGAAAGACCAATTAGGATATGGAGAATATAGCTCTCCCAGGACAAATTAATAACATGAAATACATATAAAATGAATATAACTACACATATGTATGTTCTTAAAAACAACTGCTTTTCTTTTGCATTCTTCTCAATACAAGTTCACCATCCCCCTTTTTTTTGTTCTGGGCAAAAGTGTAATTATGTAATCTCCCTTCCCTAAATTACTATCTACGTTGCCTTTGACTGTGACACACTCTTCCCACTAAAAGCAGTAAAACAACAGTTTTTCTCATACCTAAACAATGCACGTGGTCTAAGACCTCACAGGTGGCGTTGTAGCGTTTGCGTGGGCAAGAGACTGTCATACAGTTGGTGGAGTTTGAGCAGCGGTACTGAGACGGGTCCAGCTGCCAGCAGAACTGACAGGTGATGGAGAGAGTAAAGTTGGTTTGCTGTTGTCCCGACTCTCCCTGTATACACAAAAACATCAGATAATCACTACACAACAACTCCCAAATCAAACTGCTACACTTTGTCTCTGAGACTTGTGTCAGCCTTATGTGTCTCATTTCCTGTTTGAATCATTGAGCTAAATAAGGTGTACACCTTTAAGTAGAAATCAGCCACACTTACACTTCCTCTCCACCTTTATGGAGCATGAACCCATCACAAAGTTAACTGCTACTCACTAGGGGTGTGCAAACAAAACTATTCATATAAGAATCGTGATTCAGAAACAATTTAAAATTTCCCAAAATCAATAAAAAATAAATAAAACAAATCCGCAGGCTGTCTGCCTCCATTTTGTACGCGGGACATTCTGATGTCACCATAGAGCCGGTTTTGGAACATACATATGCGTGGTAAGCACCAAAACAAGGAGGAAACTCCAGTAATGGAGGAAAGAGAGATTCAACCGGCCCAGTCCTTGTTGAAGGCAAAGCTTCAGACTCATTTTGGTTTTTACCTAGAGTCCTATAAAATCTGTTTAATTTTTTCCCAAATTCCATTCAAATGTTTCCCATATTCGTTTAACCCTAACCCTTTCTTTTCAGTTTTAATTTTGAGAATTCTATCACCCAGAGACAACGTTTTTAAGTCATGAAATATAGGCAATTTCTTTAGTTATAACTGAAAACTTGGTCTGGTCCGGTCCGGTCCGGTCACCGTTCCTTGCTATAGCCCAGTCCATTACTCGTCACCAATTCACAAATTAACCTGGACATGTTAAGGTGCCCACATGGGGAATCGAACCGCACCACATTCATTCATTCATGGGTAGGGGGGCGTGCATTATTAGTGACTCCCCTCAGAGCATTTTCCCAGCAGATGTGTTCCATTTTACTCCAGGGAAAAAAAAATGTATGTAAAATGTCGGCCAGTTCTGTGTTATTCTGTGTTTATATTGAATTCCATGATTCTGTGATGGCGGATTTTATAGGGCCCTATTTACCGAATTCCCGGATAGACAGAGCTTGACATGAGCTTCAAAGTGTGCAAGGTTTTCAAAATGAGGAACCCATGTTCAACTGCACAATTTTTTTTTTTTATAAAGAGACTTATTTTTGTTACTTAAGCAATATGTGATATTGCTTTTACGCAACAATTCCATCTAAGCATTGATGAATGTTTAAAACTTAATAAATGTCTCTATTTATCATTCTGTCAGACTGGAGTAGATCATGAGGATCCTTTGTACACCTACAGATTGAAGCAGAAATCATTATGAATTAAATCGTTTTGAACCGAAAATTGCTTTTGAATCAAATTATGGCCTCAAAAATCTGAATCGAATCGAATCATGAGATAGTAAAAGATTCCCACCCCTTCTACTCACTATACAGTGGACTCCTCTTTTGGGTTCACAAGTGAAGGCAGCTGGTTTCCCGTAGGTGCAGTTAAACTGGTAGTTGCATTGAATGCAATCAGCTGGTAGGCGATTGCACAAACCGCCACTTGGACACTTGAAGTTCTTTTCGTCTGTTGGAGAAACTGAAAAGCAGCAAACTTGCAGTTAGAAGAATTATCAGGTTTCTTACAATAAAGATCAATTTCATCAACCAAAACGTTGTTTTAAGACATCATGTCTGGGATCATAAAGGGATGAGTCAGCAGACTTATGACTCTCTCACTCTCAACCTCTTGTCAAGCTCGGGGATGATTTGTATGGTCAATTGCTAACAAAGGGCCATGTTGTCATGATTATTCCATCAACATCAGCTTCTGGGCCACCAAATTGTTCTCAATTTTCCAAAGTAATTAAAATGTGGATTCTCTCTGTTATGATACTGAGGAGGAAAAGACATCTACTTGTGTGTAAATTCCACTAATCCAATGGATGTGGCAGTTGGGCCGCCCACTACTTTAAATTTTTGGTATAATTAAATAATAATCATTGCGTGTTGTGTCATATCACTAGTCCTTCTTATGTACGTTCATCGTGCTTGGTATGGGGCAGTGAAGAGTTGTGGTGGTGGTTGTGTACCCGAGGATGCAGCGGGGACCACTGGGCTGGTGATGGCCGGTCCGTGCTGGGCATCTCTTTGGGAGTAAGGAGGCTCCTGTCCAATGTGAGGAGAACTCAGATATCCTGACAACAAAACAAGACACACAATCTGAATACAAAATACAAACAAACAACCATAGTTAACACATCAGGCGTTATCTGTGTAAAAAGGTGATGGTAGGAAGCATTTAGTGCATTCAGGTGTTCCCTTACAGGCACAAAGTATCGATAGAACTGACTGTAAATGTAGACACATAAGAATGGATGTAATTTTTCAGATTTCAGTCAATAATCCGTCTGAGCTTCTGCCTGACACCAACTCTGCTCCACCGAGGCGTTGACTCCACTCTTATTTAGCGACAGTCAGTCAGCTGTTAGCTTTTTGCTTCTGCAAATCAAACGTCATGTGGAGTTAATTCATTAAAAACAGCACGGTATGTTTGAGAGAGAAAGAAGAGACTTTTAAAATCAGGGCCGGTCACTGAAGCTCCTGTTTTCACTGCTAACCGTTAGCGGCTAACCAGCTGCGCTAACGTTTGTGTTAGCTCGGTGGCTAGCAGGAAGCGGCCGTTAAAACGGCCTCCTGTCGGTGACCAAACGGCTTAAAAAGTGTGCTTCCTCTTCGTTGACATACCGTTGGCACACTGCAGGAGCAGGTCCGTGAATAACAGGGTAATTATTCCGTACGTCCTGAAGTCCCGGCCCCGGTCCGGTCTCCATTTCTGGCAGATGGTGGCCATCGCTGCTACAGAGCGACGACAGCTGCGTTCACGTGCTGTGGGAAATCACACACTCTGCGCCGAAGTGTTGGTCCACAAAAGGCTGAAGAAGAATCGATTTTTAACATTAATTCAACCATTCACGTGTGTCTGGGGATCAAGTGTGACCACATGATAAATGTTGTGACGTGCATATGTTGTCCACTTGAATTTTGTTTTAAATAATGTTTTGGTGGAGATTTTATGTTTAATTTGAGAGTATTGTGTTTATGTGAAAATTAATTTCAGCCCCCTGATCGGTAATTTTTTTGCTGTTTGTGGATGAGGCAGGAAAAGCGCTGCCGCTGAGGGCCATCTCAATGTTGGTACCATCACGTGTGCAGATAACTGAAAACATCTGCACCTTCATGATATCCCTCAAACTGTTAAACTCATCAAGCCTCCCAGAGGAATCACTGGAAGGATCGCACTGTTCTTCCTCATGTCATTTCACTATTAGAACAACATGAATCCATTCTGTTGTGAAACTGAAAAAGACATAACATTCACATTCCTCAGACATTTTATTTCCATTATTACCCATCAACACTTAGATTTGACAAACCAGCTGAGTGCCAAATTCACACTACATGCTCTACGACACTTTCCCAGTTCCACCTTCATCCACCTTCATGAATGCTCTCTTTTCTCCCTTCACTGCTCACATGGCTGTAGTTCAAAAAGTCAGGTATTGAAATGTGTGAGGCTGCTTGGTTGTTGATCTTCTTCAGAACTCCTCCTCAGCAGTTCGACAGCGGGATTGTTTGAGCAGGGTCAGGCGAGCCAGCACTTCGGCCACTGTCAATTCACCGTGGACTTTGTTGTCTCTTGTGCGCACATTGACGCTGTTAGTCATCTTCTCCTTCTCTCCGACCACTGCCAAGACACAAGACACAAGACACAACAGCTTGACAAGGGCCAGGTCACACCACACACACTGATGCACGCACAGCTTTCCTAACACGTTCCACAAATTTACACTGCTGAATTCAACAATTGCAGGGGGACTGCCAACCTGGAAGTCCCTTTGCTCTATAAACACAACTCCTGACAACTCCACAGTTTAAGGACCAAGCCAAGTTTCTGACATTTGCACCAACTCACATGTGCTTTGGTGTATTTATTACATTTACAGCAGCTGTAACTGTAGTTGGATTTCCCCCTCGTTGGGCATATTGTCTTTATCATTTGAGTTCTTAGAGTGTAAACAGACAGGAAATCTGAGGAGGGGGGAAAAAAAGGGCACAACATGGCTCTCCTTAGCCATGAATCAAACCGTGGATGGTTAAACACACTGCAGATGGAGTTTTAAATTATGTGAGACCTCTAAATTTAATCCAAGTTAATGTAAATCAAAGCTGAATGAAAGCTTTGAGGACATTATGCTTTAGACACTGTGAAAATACATAAAAAAAGAATAATGGATAATATGTGGAGGAGGATACCATAAGAAAGAGATATTTATCGATGGCATTTTATTCCACCGTAAGTTCCCCACAGCCTGTTACTGTTTAAAGTCTACTTATAGTTTACTGCTGGTTAAAATTAGACCACTTGAAGTGACCTCATTGCCCAATCAAAGTTACTAGGGGGAAGTTGATTTGAAGAATTTGATGTTTATAATAGAGTGATGCAGTTGTGCGATCAGTTAGACGTGTTCTTGACGTGATTGCAGGGGTCCCTGAGAGCAGGGATAAAACGCTCTCCAATCAGTAATGGCTCAGAGCTGACACTCACCAAGAATAAAGTTATACTGGGCCAACTGTGCATTTCGGATTTTCTTATTAAGCAGACAGCTGGAGTCCAGGTCAGCATCTGCCATGAAACCAGCTTCTGTAAACTGCTTACACACCTGACAGGTAAAAATACCGTTCATTAGTGTGCGTCTCATGAGCATTGTATAGTTCTGAATTGTTGTCGGCTGCAGACATACCCTTGTGGCGTAATCCTCACAGGAGGGGTTGACGGGCACTAACATCACCTGACGTGGAGAAACCCACAAAGGCCTGGAGGATGGACAGATGGGAACAAATGAAACACTCACACTTCAAGGACAAGTATACTGCCCGCCAACACAAAGCTCTGACAAGAGCTCTCTGATTTACATGTTAAACATCCTTGAACATATCAGACAAGTTCAGACGGTGGGTCATAACAACACGATGGATTATGAGTCATCGAATAATTTCAAAAAGAGAGCAGCAAGTAAAAAAAAAAAAAAAAAAAAAAAAAAAACCAAAATCTAAACACTTCACCATTTCCCTGCATAGTTCTCTGTGAGAATGGCAATCATTCTCTCCACTGAGCCCAAGATGGCACGATGGATGATGACTGGCCGGGCTTTGTCATCTCCATCCTTCCTGTAAAACATTGCATCAGAAAGAATTGAGTATGAATGTAAACGACACTTATTTGTTCTTTCATATTATGGACTTAATTGTCTTGAATCTGATTTAACTTTCAAATGCTGTCACAAAAAGTTCAAGTGCTTTAAATGATAACAACCGTACAACAAATTCAGACCTTCTACCTTCTGACTCTGTCTGCTGAGTGTTGCTCTGTATGACGCACATTGTTTTCTCATTCCATGTTTACAAACTAAAGTTTGTGGTGAGATCAGTGAGCTCACATTTACGCCCAACTCTGCACCTCTTTAGCACACAATTGCATGGAACATAGTGCGCAAGCTGAGATCTTTTATTCAGGAGGGGATTATCCTCAGTGCAGTGAGTTAATGTTTTGATTAAGTGACTCACCCCACAAAGGTCAGGTTGAAGCGAATTGGCAGCTGGAAATCAAGCTGAATAGTTGCACACTGATGGTAACGTCCAATTGCATCTTTGATCTTAATATCAATCTGCAACGGCACAGAAAGATTTAGAACTCTTACCGGGCTTCTGGGAATTAAAGTGATTTTGTGTTTGGCAGGAAATATGATGAAATGTTCTGACCTTGGGTCCATAAAAAGCACCATCTCCAAGGTTTAGTTTCCATGGCTCCCCAAACTCATTCAGGCTGTTCTCCAATTGCTGTTAAACACAAGGCACATTATTTAAATCTAAACAATGAAAAGCAATTACTAAGCCATTCCAAGTAGCACCCAGATACATAATAAAATACAGGTCACACAGTTCAGACTGCAGTTGGCAATGCAACATTTAAATTTTACAAGAATACAACATGCAAATTGCAAAGTCCCCATCAAGTCAACAAATGAGTGATATCCAGATACACCAACGCAAATTCAAAGGAAGTTCTCTGTGATCTGATATGACTGACTGATTACACAGCAAGGAAATAACTCGGCCAACCACAAAGAGAAGTCATTTATCAGCTAAAAACTAAGGTGTGGCACAGACCCATTCATACTGAGGAGACAAAGTCAGATCTTTAACTGGATAACTTAGTTCATGTTCCACCATTAAACATACCAACAGGGCTTCACACAGTTTACCTTCTCAGCCTGGTTCCACACAGCAATATCACCCAGATACTTCTCTGGACGAGTGGAAAGATGAAGCTGGAAGGAGAAGCCAAACACGTCATAAACACAGCGGAGGAAGTCCAGACAGCCCTTCATCTCCGACTCGATCTGCAGGGGAAATAAAAATGGTGATCACAGTTGAAGAAACAACTCAGCATAAGTAGGTCAAAATGTATTTCACATAATCAGAGTAACCCTAAAGACAAAAAGAGATTTCTCATTTTGGGTTAAAAACTCACCTGATCCATTGTGCAGAAGATGTGAGCGTCATCTTGCTGGAAGCGCCGGACTCTGGTCAGACCGGTTAGAGTTCCTGACAGCTCATTTCTGTGGAGGACCCCGAAATCTGCCAGCCTCAGAGGAAGCTCCCTCCACGAGCGAGGCCTGTGGCCGAACATCAGACTGAGGAGCAACCAGAGGTCAGATTAATGTGACGTTCATAAACTGCAGTGCATTTTTTCAGCTTTGCAGCACCTGAAAAGCATTTTAAATATTGTCCCTCAAACAGCTCTGAATTTACCAGTGCCCGGGGCAGTTCATTGGTTTCAGAGCAAAGATGTCATCTTCCACTGGGAAGGAGAACATGTTTTCACTGTAGTGTTGCCAGTGTCCAGATGTCTCCCACAGTTTGCTGTTATAGATGTTGGGGGAAGCTACTTCTTGAAAGCCTCTTCTCCAGTACTCACCCTAGAAAAACACCAAAACCACATAAACAAGTTACACACGCCACTCAGACTGTGCAGGTACTTTGAGCTGAGCTGAATCACAACCTCTGGCACAAACGTCACAGCTACTTGACTTGAAAACAGAGACTGTGGTTTTTATTTACACTTTTGTCATCCTCCAAATGAGAAACTGTGAATGAAAATAGCTCAGAGGTGACTCTGTAAGAGAGAGATGCCGAAATAGTGCACAGTCAGTCAACATTTGATTATAAGAGGAGATAAAAGTCTGACTGGTCATTAAAAGTCAGCTCCCAAAAGCTACCGATGTGATCCTTCATGGCAACTTCTCACTGTCAAATGTTTAAGTGACATGTCGACAGAGGGAGAGGGGCACTTTTTTTTTTTTCCCTTTCACGTGGCGATAACAGACTGAAGTGATGTGATAATGATCTTGCGTTACTTCTATGTGATGTATGTGAAGCCTTCTTGGCTGCGTCCGGTGTGTTGGTGTCTGCTGTGAAAGTCTTCAAGATGTCAACACATATCTGCAAACACGTCACAGACAATTTCCTGTGCAGTCGCACAACTTAGCAAAGGAGTTTGAATCACTCTGAAATATAAACTTAGTGGTAGGGTGGTTTCTGAGAACTTCTCCCTAAATTAATTACTAAATATGGAAATTAAGTCACCTCCCAAACTTTATTTGTCTTTCAGTTTTCAGATGATCCCTCCATGAGGCTGATAGGACGCACAACATATCTCCACTGTGAAGAATGGTGTGCTATCAGACAAGCTCATTAGGATCACAATATGAAAATCATTAGTGTTCAGTGTGTCATATATTTGGTATTTGACTGAAAAAAAGCTTTCTGGAAAGTTCAGATAATTGACTAAGTGCAGCAGTCAGGACACAGCCAAATGTTCCTTCAGCTCTGAGATGAATTTAAACTGACTGAGCTGAGCTGAAGTACTCAGATCCCAGCTAGACTTCATTTTTGAGCTCCTTTATGATTGCTGTCTCATTGCCACAAAGAGCGTTCACCATTAAGCCACAGATGCAATCACTGCAAGGACGCTGCAAATGTCAAGTGTATCCTGAGCCTGAGGGACTTACTAAAGCAGTCATTTTTATTTTAAAGCATAAACACAATGTAGAAGCTGGTGAAATTTTTCTCAGAAATGAATCGCTGCTCTTGGAATCATAACAAAACAACAAACTGTACCGTTTGTCTAGTTTACGTTCTGCTTACTGACAAAAGTAAAACAGCCACATTGGTGATGAAAGTGCTAACCTTAACATCTCTTTAACTGTCTTTTGGCTCCAACAATAATATAATGAAGGCATTTGAATATTGACATTTTAGTCACTTGAGATTTAACACAATTAAAACAAATAACAGCCTTCAGAATAAATAAGGGGCCTGAATAAAATAAAATGAAATATACTGCCAGTAAATTAGAGATGCTGAACAGCATTTGGCCACCGCTCCTACCCTGATGAACTCGGTGAGCGTGTTGTAGATGAAGGCCCCACGTGGCATGAAGAAACAACTGCCAGGGCTGAGATCATGGAAGAAGAAAAGCTCCTGATCCTGTGAAAAAGGCAAAAAACAGAAAAGAAAAGAAAACATTTCACTCACTTCATATGCCTTAATTATCTGCAAGGAGATGAACCAGCAAGAAGCTCCTGCCTTCACAGTAGTAAATTATCAAATTGACTGAGAAGTTGTCAGGTTTGGTGCAGTCCTGCTAACTGGAACGCAGGACAACTGTGACTGAAGAGAGAGCTTATTCTTTTCCCCCTTAAAAAAAAACAAACTGAAATATAACATTGCTCGCGGTCGGCAGGTCCAGGAGCTACGATTTCAGTAGCAGCCTTGGATAGGAGATGAAGTACAAACAGTCTGATTCTCGTTACAGAGGACAGAGAACAAAGGAGGAACCTTTAGGGATAAACACAGAGGTTCATTCTGGCAGAGTGAATATAATACAGATTAATTCACCCTTATTTCCTGGTCTCTGTCCTGGTCCTTGTCTCAACAGACTGGGACTGTGCTGGTCTGGAGGGACAGGTTTCCGTGGTAACCTCCTCAATAAAACAGAATTTCTGAAATAAGCCAGATTTCACTGGTAATTCTGCTTTATGAAAACATCTGCCAGGGGACAACTTTATTTCCTCTATAAGAAGTTGTGATGTACAACATGTTCAGTCAGTTTCATAAAATTGACAAAGCCAGATAATTGATTGGGGATTTGTCCCCCCACTTGCATATTATTGGGCGTTACATTTGGACTGTAACTAGGAGGTTTTCAAATTGTTTTGCTGCCATGATGCACAAAATGAAAAGGGTCCTATTGGGATCATATCACAAAGCGACATCTTTAAAACCACATGCCACTTCTGCCACCTTGCCACCACAGGCTTCATCAGCGGCATCTCAACTCTTGAGTCGTGTTGTAATCAGTGCTAACTGAGGCGGTGCTGCCTTCCAAGCTGTGAAACCAGCTGGGGCCCTCAGATGACTCATGCTGGGCTTGAAAGCGCAAATAAAAAGAAACACACTGCCCTCAGCTGGTGTACAGGCAGGTTAGCATGAAACATTGTGGGTTTTTTTTTTTTATGTTTACATGTGCAACAAATCGCTGAATCATCAGGTTCGTCTCGGTTTATGTAGTACAGTTAGTTTTTTTGGCTGACAAGCTTGGCTCTAACACTTATTTGATTTATGTAATAGAATTCTGTCTAGTGGTTTATACGTGGGAGATCATTTTACTTTACTCAACCCATTGGAAAGAAAATATTTTGTTCCTGTGTTGTTGCATGAATGTTTACAGTTCATGTCTAAAGGCCCCATTCTTGGTCCAGGTTGATTTCAGGGTTTTACCACATCTATGCAACCACAATCCTTGACCTCTCATGAGGAAAATTCCTCCAAAAACCTCAAAGAAATGTCATTACATAATAAAATTACCAGTCAAAATTCATTTTCTGCCCGTTTCAGTCAAGGCTTTTAGACCAGAGCCTGCAGGGTGGGCCTGGACATGACAAACTGTAGTGACTCACTTTGCCTATTTTGCGATGGTCTCTATTCTTGGCCTCCTCCTGAAAACGTTCCCACTCCTTCAGCATCTTTGAGTCTGGGAAGGAAATTCCATAGATCCTCTGCAGCGTTTCCATGTCGGAGCGACCCTCCCAGTATGTGGAAGAGTTCTGAGGACCGAGGTAGAGAAGAGCGAAATATAAACATTTTGTACACAACTTAGTGCACAATGAAACCAATACTGTGTATATATTGCTGCACAAACCTTGTATATCTTCAAGGCCTTGATCTTGCCTGTATGTCTAACATGGGGACCTCTACACAGATCAATCAGAGGCCCACATCTACCAAGAGTTAAATATTTACACAAGAGTTAGTTAGTTCTTTAAAGCACTGAGAAAAAAGAAAAAAAAAAAAAACAAAAACGAAAAGGCGCACAATAAACAACTTATTACATATAACAATCTGACCTGTAGACTGTCGTGGTGGGGGTGGTGACCTTCTCATTGAGAATGCGGCACTTGAATTTGTTGTACTGAAAGATACGCCAGGTAAGTTAGACGTTATCTTGGGCAAACAGGGGAATGAGAGGTTATAAGAGTAGGTAAGTGTTGATATGCATCAAATCGCTGGAGTTAATGTTTTCACATCCATGAAAACAGTCGAAGAAACAGTGGCAGCAAAGAAGCATTTCACCTGACAGATTTCCTGCTTCAAACATTTTTAAAAGCGCACAGCTAATAGGCCACTTTTTCTTTTCCTACACCAGCGGAGGATCCTGCGCTGAGAGCAGATATAAGCGCTCTCTTTCTCACCTTGAACATCTTTAGCAGAGTCTCCTTGCTGATCTCAAGCCTCTCAAATGGCTGTTTTTCCTTCACCACAGCTTTGCACAAAGTCTCCAGGTCCCCGAACTCAGTGCTGGACACACCCCTGGAAACAACAAACGTGTTCCATTCACTACAAACGCTCATAACTGCTACTACTCTAATTATCATAAATCAACAATGCTGTCAGCACAACAAAGCAAAGCCATCAATGATTAAAAAAGGAGTGAAACTCTGATTGAAACTCGCAGGAATTAGCTTCATCTTAATGTTCAGATTAGAATAAATTGCTGACGATCATAAATGATTGAAGGTTCACATAGATCAGGAAATATGGTGCGAGCAGAGAAGACAACATCAGTGAACACGCTTGCTCACTTCAGTCCATCCAGATACATGTCGTAGTAGAATCCATTCTCTATCGGGGGTCCATAACATAAACAGCCTCCATAAAAACGTTCCATCGCTTCTCCCAGGATGTGAGCGCTGGAGTGCCAATAAACCTGGAACATGATGTGAAGTTTAGTCAAGGTAAGCCAGAAGAAGTGATGTACAGACCAAACGCGTTGCATGTCACCGATGATGTTTGATGTACTCACAGCCTGGGCGTCCTCGTCGTCAAAGCGCAGGATCTCAAGAGAACAGTCCCGCTCCAGAGGTCTGTCCAGGTCCCAGAGCTCCCCGTTCACCCGGGAGATCACGGCATTGTCAGCCAGGCCTTGGCTGAAAGATTAAATACAACATAGTCTGTCGCCACATCTGACAGTGATATCTGTCATTATAATTAAAAAAAGAAAAAGATTGAAAACTGAGTAACAATCTTTGTATGAGGAAGGAATCTGTCTGAGCTGTGTATTGGCGCCTGCTAATTTAATAGTTCACAGTAAGTTTTCAAAGCACCAACCTGATGTCACAAGCGAGCTGGTATGGCGTGGTGACCCAAGCCTTGCCGGCCATCTTTCGTCCATCGGGCAGCTCCACGGTAATGGGCCTGCTGTCTGCAGCTTTCTTTGCCAGCAGGGCATCGCTTTCCCTCTTCAGCTCCTCATAGAGGCTGAGACGCTCTGCAATGTATTCAGGCCATGGCCTCATCTACAGCGGAAAAGGAAAAAGAAGAAACTGAGCGGAAAGGGCAAAACAAAGATATGTCAGCGTGTCAGAATAACCTGGGAGGCCGGTAACCCTTACCTCCTTCACACCTCCATCTCCTTGTCTCTTGTCCTGCCTCTTCTCCTTCTTGTTCCGGTCCCCTGATTTGGTATCTGGAGTTGTCACCTGCCAACAAAGGAAGTCTTCAGACCTACAATAAGCTTTTGTCACCACTGTCCCTTCAGCCACATGATGAGCCGGTCATGAATGCCGGTGCACATGCTCAGTGTTGCAGGCGTGCACACGCCGTGACACTGACAGCTATTTCTGGATGAGTGGTGGGGGAGTTAGGCTTCAGTGAACAGAGGCCTGCTGCTCTTTATTGCTACCTTCTGATCGGCTCGGTTGTTGCTCTGCCTCTCTGTGCTGGTGTTTTTCTCCGGCTGCCTCCTGTGCTGCTGCTGCTCCAGCTCCAGCTCCGCCTGCAGACCCCTCCGGAGGTGCAGCAGCCGGTACCTCAGCTTCTCGTTCTCCGTCCGCAGGCTCTCCAGCTCCGGTGAGACGACCGCATCACCGGCGGCGTCCGGACCTCGGCTCAGTCCGTCCCGGAGAGAGCAGATTTCCCCGGTGAGGAGCCGGATCTGCTCTTCCTGGGCGGCCAGGCGTGCAGCCAGGCACTCCGCCATCTTTAAATGACCATTACAACCACGGTGACAGACTACTTCCGGTCGAGCTTCCTCAAGAGTAAAAGCCCGAATGAGCCAGAAATCTTCTAGATAAATCAGATCTACCCATAAATTCTACTTATGTAATGAGTATGAATGATCCACTTGGATATTTATGATATTGTAGATTATTCTAAAGGCATATTTAAATTTATATTTCTGATTCGTCAAAATCAAACTCGGGACAAATGAAAAACTTCCCGAGGAGGCTGAATAATCCATTTGAGATATTTTAAAAATGACTTGACGCAAAATTAGTCCCAATTATAATTTTCCATCTGTAATTCCTCCACTGTGAGATCGTAAACAGTCTATAGTCGGGACTTTTATTTAATTTGTTTATTTCTGTTCTTATTATTATTTTAATTTTACCACTGCTACTCTGAACTAACTACTTTCATAATAAAACATTCATTTATTAACCAAATTATTGCTTAATACCGGGCAGAGGTTTTTTTTCCCCGTCGTACGTTTCCATGGGAACCACATATTCCGCAGCTGCGCAGTAGCGACGCTCGTAGGAAGTGACGTAGCTCGGACGCACACTGTCCATGTAAACATCCACTTTCATTCATGTTCTGTGGATTTATCGGCTCACAGGTGAGTGTCAGCGACTTTTATGTGTATACAAGACACTTATACTTTTCCCCTACGGTGAAATAACATCAGTTTATTTTTTTATAGGAAGTAAAGCAGGCCCACGTTCTTAGCTTAGCTAGCTAGCTGGTAGCTAAAAGCCGACTTCATGAATTCCAGTTTCAGTTTATACATTAACTCACCAAACTGTTGGACAAATGCGTGTCAGCTAATGTTCAAGGCAGTAAACGCTAAATTACTGTGGAACCCACACATCGACGTCTTTAAACACTGCTAAAATGCCTCTGTATGTTGTTTATCGGAGGGCATGCTGTTATGGGATGATTGTCAAATGATTGGCTTGTCGTTTTAATTTTCGCCCTGCACCTTGTTGCATCTTCTCCTTGTTACAGACAAATACAAAATTCATAATCATTCGTAATCCTGTCATATTCTTGCGACACCGACGTCCCAAAATATTTGGCTGTTGTCATCAGTACATTGATATTGCATTGCAGCCAAGACCTGCTTGGGGGAATTTGATGTTGCTGTTGTCAGCATGGCCTCAGGCTCAAGCTTTGCTCCTCCAAAACTGGCAGACTTCATCCTCACTGAGCGGCTGGGCAGTGGTACCTATGCTACAGTCTATAAAGCCTACAGAAAGGTGAGTTTGTACAGTCATGGGAAACATTGCCAAAATCCAAATTAAGCTGAGGTTCCCTTCACTTTCATGACTTTGCTCGCTGTACTGCCTTATTATACCTTATTAACTACGATACAAGTTGTAAGTTCCTGGCTGTGATGTTGCAGGGGAGCAACAGAGAGGTGGTGGCAGTGAAGGTGGTTGGGAAGAAAACTCTAAACAAGGCTTCCACTGAAAACCTGCTCACAGAAATTGAAATCCTGAAGACTGTGCGTCACCCTCATATCGTCCATCTCAAAGACTTTCAGGTAAGCTCATTTACACTGTTTAGCTCTTTTTATATGGAACAATCACATCCTTCCTTTTAATCCTCCTGAATCTGATCTCTTCTCTTTAATTAGTGGGATGCAGAGAACATTTATCTGATAATGGAATGGTGTTCTGGTGGAGATCTCTCACGTTTTATTCGCAGTCGAAGGATTTTACCTGAAAAGGTGGCCCAGCGCTTCTTGCAACAGATAGGTGAGTAAGTGTAGGATGTGCTTTTCAAATTAATCTTTGTTACTTTGACACTGATAGGAAGGTTATTTAAATTAATCCAGAGGGGATTTACAACTAAGCCAAATTAAGGACTGATAGGAAAGAAATCAGTTAAAAGTGTCCCTCAAGAGCTTGTGGAAGAAAAGTTCAGTATGTTTTCTTTCTTTTCAAGTCAGAAATCAGAATTTTGTTATTTGAACACACACAAGATCTAAAAAAATATGGAAATATGCAATCTGATCATTTCTTTTAGTCAGTATGCACTCTGATGTAGGCATCGTGTCAGGGTTAGTATTGCTCTGTTTCTCTCACTGTGTATGTGTGTCTGTATAAACAGCCTGTGCCCTACAGTTTCTCAATGAGCGAAACATCTCACACCTGGACTTGAAACCTCAGAATATTCTTCTCAGTGGCTCTGACCTAAAACTAGCAGGTGATCTAATGCAAACACTCACACCAGTGCGTAAATACCCATGCAGTCTTCTGAGGATTGTAAATTTTTTCTTTTTTGCTAAACACGACATGCATTTATGATGATGCTGTTAGTCACTTGGCTCTCTCACATGTCCATGTTCTGATTTGCCTGCAGATTTTGGTTTTGCTCAGTACATGTCACCATGGGATGAGCAGAGTGTCCTGAGAGGCTCTCCTCTTTATATGGCTCCTGAGATGGTGTGCCGACGCCAGTATGACTCCAGGGTGGATCTCTGGTCCGTTGGAGTCATTCTCTATGGTCAGTAGTTTATCTTTTCCTCTTTCGATTGATTTACACACTTGAGGCGCTGGTGTCCACGCTATTAGGTCTTAGGTGGTCAAAGTGTTATTTTAACTTAAATTTTTTTCTGAAAATACAGTTAAATTATGAAAAGATACTTAAATTACTAGTACTATATTAAATTACTATTAATATACTGTTCTTTAATTCTACTATCACAAAAATATGTAGCAAGGAAGGAGAGCTCTAGCAAGTAAATGTGGATGTAAACAATTCTGAAACTAAAATATTACAACTGGCTTAGTTTTATCAGAGAGGAAAAAGCTATCTAAGCTCAAATGCACTGATTTTGGTAGTGGACTCACTTAACGTTGTGTGTATGTGTGTGCCTGTAGAGGCACTGTTTGGGCGAGCGCCATTCGCCTCAAGGTCTTATGCTGAATTGGAGGAGAAGATCCGCAGTAGTCAACCTATTGAGGTAAGTGAGATAAATTAGTTACTTATAAGTGAAAGATTGACATTTCACCAGAAAAATATGAGTGAGTCACTGTTTGTTAAAAACATGAAAAGATTTTAATAGATTATTATATGTTCTGGGAAAAGGACAACATATTAGGATGAATCAGTATAGATTCATTCTCTCCAACTGCATACACGTCATCAGTATTTAAACTGAATTAGGAATGTTATATTATTTAGTAAATATATTTTTTGCCCTATTTGAATGTGAGATGTGGTTGTTCCCTATCAAACACACTAATGGAAAACACATTTCTCCTTAGTGAATGTTTGCTGTAAAACCACTAGATGTCAGCCTTTTACAGTGCACCTTTGTATCACTGAGGGTGGGCTGGCAGCATGGGCAGCTGAAATAAGGACTTGATGCTCCTTTCTAGTAACAGATTGAGCGTTTTTAAAGTCGGGGATACTGATGAAAATAAATGTTTTAATTTATTGGCAAACACGGGCATAAAGCAGGTCTGTGTAATTCATATAAAACAGATTGAGATCAAGAAAACATGCAAATATTTATAAGTCAACTGCTTTGATGATGTATTTAGAGATACCTGTAATTCATATGGTATAAGATTGTAATGACTTTTAAATTCATTTTATTATTTCATTGATTCTAAGATGTCTACTAGCTGTCAATTAAAGTGGATTCTGTCCTGATATGCCTGCTACGCACAACGACTGCAGTTTAGTTGGAACAGTGACTATGAAGGATAGTTGCACTTTTTAATGATGAGGGCGTGCAAAACACTTGAATTCTTGTGCCAAACATTCGGCGCAGACTTTGGAATGCATTAGCATGTGGTCCATTACCCAGGGATTCACATAGATAGTTTGAAGGTCATCTTTTGACAGAAGGTAGTGATGTGAGACTAGAAAGTTCTTGGCAACAATCTGCTGTCCTTTTCGTTTGGCTTTTCCTGTGGATTGAGTTCAACATAATAAGGTCGTATTTTTTGCATGAGCTCCCTCCTGGGGCCAGGGTAACCAAAAACTGCAGGGACCTTCTGTTACGACTGCTGGAGAGAAATCCAGATGCCCGGATCACCTTTGCAGAGTTCTTCACCCACCCTTTTGTGGATTTGGAGCACATGCCAAGTGCAGACAGCCTTGTGAAAGCGGTAAGAGAATAAGTGGAAAGGGAGGCATGTGTTGCCATGTATATACTCTAGATGGCCATGAATAACAAGTGTGTGATTGACTGAGCACATGCACACGTGTTCATGCCTCCCCCATGTGCCTTCGTGTATGGTCCTGGAGGGACAAATAAGCAATGGAGAGTTGTATCCATTTGCATCCAGTGATGCCAGTTCCTATTTTCATTTTCAGAAAGAGCTTGTCCTGCAGGCCATTCAGAAGGACCAGGAGGGTGAGAGGTCTGCTGCTCTCACTCTGTACTGCAGTGCCCTGGAGCACTTTGTCCCCGCCATTCACTGTAAGAGCAACAACCAGTCTCATATCCTGTCTGTGGCTTAAGCCCTTCAGCAATGCAGTGTCTTTATTCCAAAATAAATAACTGTCAAACTAAACCCAGCAAATATTA
The DNA here is from genome assembly GCF_900963305.1 of Echeneis naucrates. NCBI lineage: Eukaryota > Metazoa > Chordata > Actinopteri > Carangiformes > Echeneidae > Echeneis > Echeneis naucrates. The sequence goes on from NC_042513.1 coordinate 26,228,022, forward strand.
AAAATAAAATAAAATAAAATATCCTCTTCCTTTCGCCCTCCCCAGATGAGACAGATCGACAACGTAAAGATGCCCTCAGGCAGAAGGTAGGCCTGGAAACACTCCACCCATTCACATTTGAAATACTTTCTATTTTCAATTGGCCTTTTTTTACACTCCAGTGGCTTACCCTTGGAATGAATTCTTTTTCAATACCATATGGCGTGTATGGAGAGCATATGGCATGGTTGATGTGATTAAGTTGATTCAATGTAAGAGGACTTCCTGCAGGTCAGCCAGTATGTCTCCAGAGCTGAGGAGCTGAAAGCCCTGGTGGCCTCAGACAACAGACTGAGCTTTGAGGAGGCTCGGACCTCCAGAGATGTCCTCCGAGGTAAAGCCAACCGCTCAGTTCGGAGGCAGGACTGCTGCATGCAGGCATTGGGGGTCTTTATGGTCAGGTGGGAAATGATTTGGAATAATGGGGTTTTAGTGAATTTCCCCTCTGTAAAATTATTCTTCTCAAATAAATCTTCCATGACTTTTTCTGTTTCTTTTCCCTTCCTTCAGAGGTCAGGGTCAGCTGCAGAGTGGCTGCCTTTTAGTCTCTTGGGTATTTGGTGTTTTTCTCCGTTACCCTGTTGCCCTAAGATAAATATGAAGAAATCTTTAAGATTCAAAGTATGTCAAGCCGGACATACTGGAGTCGAAACATACTTCAGTGGGAGACAGATTGCAAAGCACTGCCTATTTTCAAGGAGAATGCATTGATGGTACAATTTAGACAGATATATAACAGCTCAAAGTAGGGTGTTTTTTTTTTTTTTTGTGTCTTGGTATTTCAGAAATGTCTCGAGACCAACCACGACTGCAGGCTGCGTTGGAGATGGCCTCGACTGCCATTGCTAAGGTTGGCTTGGGGCTATTACTGTTAAAGAGACATATACTAAAAGTCAGGGCGAATTGGAATAAACATGAAAGGAAAAAAACAGGGCATAACCCAGTCCCACTTCACACGTTGCTTTAGTAACCACATATTTTAAGACGACTGGTTAACCAAGAACATCTGTTTTGTGATTTCGCTAATTCGATGTTGTGTTAGTTGTGCAAACTTTTATATAGATTTGCCTTGGCTATTTACAGATCAAAGATTTTAGGAGTAAACAATAATTTTGCAACACTAACAGAGCGGCAATATTGGTAAAGAAATCCGTGAATTATTTACTATATATATTTTTTTGGATTCCCGTTGACAGGAGGAGAGCGGACTTGATGATCATGTGGCCCTGGATGCGTACCAGCAGTGCTTAGGAGAATTACTGTTGGTTCTAGCAGGTACATAAACTCTCTCCTTCCCTCCAAAATGGGGTTTACACAGATCTTTTTCTTTACTGCTATTCTCCACGGCTCACGGAGATCTTGGCAGTAGTTGGTGACTGGGCAGAAAATTGTTTCGTCCCATGTCATTTCATAATTTTGTGATTAGGGAAACAGAATAACATAGTACAAGTTATTTTGAAATGGCGACAGGCATAAGGGCACATGCAGTTTGTTAGAGAGCAGCACAATGAGCAGACGAATCCTTTTAGAGTTCAGGATACAGACAGAAAAGGAATCAGGTCAAGAAATGTCTGAACATACAATATGGGCCTCAAGGGGAGGGCTGGAAACATAAAAACAAGAGGAGGCACTAAAGATGCAGAGATACATGATGAGAGAGTTAACTGAAAACAGAATGCGTAATCAGAGAGGGACTCTGAACCAGAGAGAGATGCTTTTAGTTGGAAAATTACTTGGAGAAAGTGAAGTAGAGTGAAAGACAAACAGAGAGAGAGAGAGACAGAGTGTAGCAATAGGGGACACTTAATGAGACAGACAAACAGACAGAGGAACTTCAGAAGAGACTCCAGAGACTCTCTCTGTGGCCTGGACTCCATTAGCCCGGGCTCATGAGCTCATCTGGAATATCAGCCTAATGGAAGAGGTGGGATAGAGTGATCCACATGTGGTGAGACCTGGTGCCAGCACCCTGTGTGTGGCATGAGTCCTGCCATCTGCTTCCCATTCAGACAAGCTTTGTGTTATTACACATTGGAAACAAATAAAAACTATTATCTTACTAATGGACGAGTGCTTGAATCATCCAACTCAGTCCACTTCCATCTTAAGTTCATGCAGTAGGTGCTGATATTTCATAGTAATCTTCCACCAGACGTTTTCATTTTAAAACCCCTTCTGTGTGGTTTAGCAGCTCTTTACAGTGAATGTCTGACCAGGAAAACTAGGAAAAACATATAAGCTGCTCCAAGAGAGTTTTCCACTTTGTCGCCCAAAAAAAGGAGAGATAAAAGGAGCTGTCGACTATAGTACCCAGAATGTCTGTAACGTGACGGCAAAAGACCGCCATAATGAGGGGGGATAAATCCACGTTTAAGGTCACTGGATCCCTGCATTTAGGCTGATTAAACTGTTTGTGTGCCCTCACTAAGTAGCGTGTAGCTCCAAAGAATCCAATGGAACAGTGACATTGATATATTGGAGTTTTTATGGGAAACCATCATCTTGTCAGTGGATCAGTAATATATGATATAAGCAGCCTCTCTCTGGTATCGGGGAGCCTCGCTGTGTGGCGCATCAGAAACCGCCAGGGGGAATTGTGTGGAGGAAAACATTGGCTCTTTGTTTGACTGGGAGCTGTTTGTTGTTCAGCTTCCCAAAATGCCTTTGCCATCAGAGAACCCCCCACACTCTCTCATTCTCCCTCTTTCCCTTTCTGTCAGTCTCCCCTCCAGGAAAAATAACTGTGAAAACACTGGCTTACATTAGAGCCGTTTCCGCCCTTGAGCCCCCAAGTCTGCACACTAGTAAAATCCAATCTAGTAGCTGACCTCATCCTGAACAAACAAACTGATTAAGTACTGGACTTGCTCCTCCCTTCCTCTCCTCATTCTTCTTTGTCTTACTTTTTCTTTCTCTGTTTGTGAGCCAGCTGAGCCCCAGGGCCGACGGAGAGAGCTGCTCCACAGTGAGGTGAGTGGACCAGGGAGGGCCTCTTGTTGAGCGCACGGTAGGAACAACTCATGTGGCACCTCCAACAAGCCCTTCAGTTGGTCAACCAACTCGCTTCATCACATGACCAATGAGCCTTTTTTCACATGGTCACATCTACGTGTTTTAGATGCTAAAGGCCAATAATGTAATTTATCACCTACATTTCTGTTTCATAGATATAGATCAATGTCCACTATATAATTGGATTCCTAAAGTGGCTCCAAGCGATGGATCACATGACCACTTCAATGTGAAAGGAGTCTCATGTAGTATTATCAACCAACTCTGCCAACCTCTGCAGCTCCTGCAAGCTTTACGGCATCGTTCACCTCATTTATTTTGGTTCTTTTGGAAAACTCTCCTGTTATACTGCTCCAAACTGAAAAGGGAAAAAACTGGCATCTAACTGCCGAACAGTGTGGAGCTTCATTTCCATCAAGAGATGGTGGAAAACAAGAAAACGCAGTTCAAAATAAATACTAATGTGGCGCTGATTGGAAATGTATTATTGGAAGCTCAAACTCAACCGACTGAAGCCTAAACTATAAATGGGTTTTAATATTGAAATTATTAGACTTACATAACTTACCTACATTACTAAACATCCCTTTTGTTGCACTAATAAGCCCTTTTCTGTGTTTATTTCACACTTGCTTTAGAGTACTGTCCTGAACATGCTTGGATAAACCCAAAATTTTGATGGTCCAGTAAATTTGCTGGCTGTAACTTTCAGGAATCACCATCCTGACTCCGAGCATTGATTCTCTGCTGTGATGAATACATGCAGAAGAGGTGTGCATGTCTGCTGTTAAAGCTTCAGGACCTTTTTGTTTTTGTTTAGCCAGCAACAAGTCGACAACAGACAACGGTATTTCACCAACAAAACCCAAAAGGGTTCTGAGAGGGCCTCATAGACCTCCCTATTTGAAGTTTTATGGGTGCTTGTCTTAAGTAAATTCAGATGCGGTTGTAATAATCCAACACAGCATTAGAGAGGCGGGGGTGGGAGATTAGATCGAAAGCATGTGTGTATGTGAGAACCCAAAAGAGCCAACACATGCTGCCATGACTGGCCTCCATGTGCGTTCATATCTACTGTAGAGCTCATTTTCAAAGCTGTAATTCTATATCCTGGCTTCTCGTGTTCGAGCAGCAGCTTTGATCTAACCAGTGTATGTTGATATAGTGTCATTATGACTGAACATATGTGAGGTCCTGCTGTCCTGTGTTTCAGTATACGTACCCCGGTAGTCTGAAAGTTATCGATTGCTCACCCGTGTAGATTTCTTCCACATTTATTGTACTTGGTGATTAAAGGAATTGTGATTAAAGCGCTGTGGCAACATTAGTTTGGGGTCAGGGCTGGATACTGAAAACCTGTGGTCAGAATGATTATTTACCACAACAGATTAGTCTTTTAAAGGGACATTATGGAGGGTATTGGTTTAGGTCTCCAGTCATTACGACCCTCAGAAGTTACTGCAGTAATACCCCAGAGACCGTGCTTTATATTCTGACCTAGTGATGATACAACTAGGTATGAGTTTCAGCCAAGAACCTTCATCATCGCCAGAGGGCTGATTACCACAGTAAAGAGCACCCTCAAGCATACGATGACAGTAGTTACTACTTGCACATGTGCACCATATGAAATGCTTTCAAAAAATAACAAAAATAGCAAGAAACACATCAGTTAATCAGATTTGGATGTGGAGTTTATGTCCTTGTGCACTTAAAAATTATTTTGTTTCTTGTTGCACAGAGAAACCACAAATTACAGTGAGCGTGCACAGCTCAGAAAGAACATTTGGTAATTTAAAGTTATTATGTATATATATATGTGTATACTCCCATCAACCACAACATTGAAATCAGCTACATGATTATTGTCGTAGATGATGGGGGATTTATGCTTTATGGAAAATTTGATTTATTGTAAATTTGTGTCCTCTAACCAGATTAAAAGCCTTATGACCAGAGCTGAATACCTCAAAAAGCACATTATGGTAAGAACATATTCATCTAACTGAAGAATGCCATATAAAGCTTCAAACTGTGTGAGTTCATTTGAGTCTCAGAACACAGATTATATCTCAGAAAGTTTTTGTTTGCTGTTCGTTTGAGGTGTTTTACTTGTAGTTTATTTTTCAGATGCAGGAGACTCAGAGAGACGTGTCTCTGGACCGAGAACCTCTCGCAGACTCTGTTAGAAGCAGTGAGTTTCCCGCTGTGTTGTGTAAACTGTTTCTCTGGCTCTGAGAGGGTGTTTTTGAGACCCATGGAGGTTTGGTGCACGAAGGTAGTGAGGGTTAAATGAGGAATGGTTGTTTTAAAGTTGCAATGAAATCTCCTTTCAGTGGAGATTTTTCCACTAGTAAAATATGAGCCATTCTCTTGCTGCGCTCCCCCCCGTCTCTCCTACCCAGCACTGCCTGGCTCTTTGATTTCATTTCTGCGCAGCCCTGGGCCGCTCTGTCCTCTGCCCTCTTGTAAAGCCGACCTTGTGAAAGTTAGACGCACAAAAAGAAACCTCCTGACACACAAACACGGGTAACGACAACAGCGCGCACACACCTCACTCCGTTCTCACAATCACATACAAACTTATTTTTTTATGTACTACAGAGTCAGTATTTGCTCAGCACATATCAAACCCGAGCTGTGTATCATTTTAAGATTCAATTATTAGTCATGTCTCCTCTATAAAACGCCCCAAACTGTATTAAAAGCTGTAACTTATACATTCATAAGTTTCTTTCCTGGGCTTAGCTTCACGATGGGTAATGGATACCTAAAGCCTAGACAATATCCTGTTCTCAGTTAGACATTCCTGGGGAATTATGAATTTAAAAAAGAAATGAGGATGGGGGAAGGGCACCAATGTCTCCAGAGGCTGCTCAAGTTTCATGAAGAGCGTGGCTTCTTATTCTGCTGCTGTTATTTTAATGGAACCACAGCACGGTTGGCCGTGCTGGCTGGCTGGCTCGGACCCAACAGCAGCTGGACTAGAGAGGGTCCCAGCAAGGCCCAGCTCTGTCTGCTGGCCTTAGACTTAACAAAAAACAAGCAGCCAAGTTGGGAACCATTTCAGCTGTCAAACTGCAGACGGTGTTTTAGTCGCACAGTTAAAATGTTCCTGAGGCACTTTAAATGCTCATCACAGGGCACACGGCGGCACCCTGTATGGCAGCGGCTGCGCTGACCGCAAAGGATCATCGTCATGATTAGGTTAAGGGCCTGAAAGACCTGAGCACTTGAAATTCTTCCAGGTGCCTCCGCGGCTCCTAAAGCATGATACGTTTACTTTCCAGAAAGACGGATTTCACTTACCTCTCTGTACACTAAATGCTGCCGGTGCGTCCCCAGTAATCTGTTCAGATATTGGAAAGGCCTGATTCTGCCTCAGGGACAAAGCTTACACTGTTGGATAACAAATACAAACACTAATTTAAAATGCTTATGATTATCGTGCAATTACCATTTCTGTGTTTTTTAATTTTGAAATGAATGGTACATTAGGACGGAGCTTTCACTCAAACATGCTGTAATAGTTTTATTAGCTTTTTAAGTTGCGCGCAACATTTTGCTACAGCTAATCTGTATATTATTAGCTGAAGTCTTGTCAGTTGTACCCATACATACCATACATACAGAGAATTTCTGATAAAGTCCTACTTGCTGATGAAGATTTTGAGCCTTGAGGACTGAAGTATTTAAAATTAATTCGATGTACACAGAAAATTTCACATTCAGGAAATATTTTTTTGTGTAATTATGAAGGCAACAAAAGACAGACTGATCATGGAGTCAGAATTGCTTACTATTTAAAGTTAAAACTGGAAATGCATGATAGTCTTAAAAAGGTGAAAAGTAACAGATATCCATTAATTCTGTCTCCTCAGCCTGCTGTTTGCAGTAACCTCACTGCCGACCATGAGAACCAGCTGGAACACCTCTCTGAGGATCAGGCTGCCCGTCAGCGGTCAGGTCGGGCTGTTGGTTGTTTTGAGGCCAAATCAAACCTGCATCACACCTCGCCTCAGCTAACTGTGTGCACTCTCTGGGTGGGATATTATACTCGCAAGCCAAATGTGGTCAATGTTTTGGTTGTTGCTGTACAGTTTTTCTACCAGATGATTAGGCAGATAGAAAAAAATTGGCTGGTGGAATCCTTAAAAAAAAAACAAAAAAAAAACTGCTGGATTTGCACACTGGTGAATGTGAAAGTCGGTTCTGTGCTCTCTGCACTGTTTAGCCCCAAATCCCTCCTCCCGGCACACCATTGATATGTAAATGTGAAACAGCTTGTATGACAATAGCACACTGTCATGGTAAACGAGTTAAACCGAGGCCGCTGCGTTTTGTTTTCAACCGGAGCATCAAATCAGACTTTGCAGCTCACTTAAAAACTGACAATCCGAGAATACATTCAAATGTGAATGCTGATATTAAACATCACAACAGTTTTGAACTGCAGTATTAAGTATGTTGTATTGAGATCTCTGCAAACATGCACATACTCCCCCCCCCCCGCTTCCCCTCGGCCTTTACTGTGGCTCAACCACAGGCTCACCATGTTCTCTCCACTGATGGAGCCCTCTCCACCACTATGAGAGGAAAACTGGAGAGGTGCGGCCTCCGCCTTATTTACACTAGACTTGCATTTTCTTAGGTTTGGCAGTGGATGGGTATTTGAGGGCTGCAGTGAGTTGTGGCGCTGAAGCGAAGCCTTATGTGGCCGCTGTGAAACGGTAAGAAGCTTAGCAGTCGTAGCAGGCTGATAACCTTCGCTGTTGTAGGTCTTCACGGGCTGTTTTGATTTCTTGCAGGTAATGTTCTCCAGCACTCAAACTTTATGATGTGAATAAGAAACACCTGAAGTAAATAAAAAGTTAAAAAAGAAAAAAGTTTGAAGAGGTCTCCTGGCAAGCTCTCCACCACGCTGTGTGTGTTTTATTTTTTATTTGAATGTTTATACAGCTGTTATTTTATACCGTATTTATTAAATGAGAAATACTGTGGAAAATAAAATGCTAATCTCTGAAGTCTCTGTTGCCTGAAACTTCTTAAGATGTTTTGTCGACAGCACGGGGCTTCTTTCAGGAAGACAGATTTGTGTCCTGTAGCTGGAGCTGTGCTGCTGTTCCTTCGCCATCGTCATCATCTGGAAGGACGCTCTGCAGAAACAGCTGGCTCAGGTCCACAGAGGGAGGCAGGCGGGGGAAAGTAAGGACATTTTATAATTATATGGTACATATGGGCTGGGAAACTACGGAAACTTGATTTTGAACATTTCCATATCTCAATGTATGGGTGTTACACTGAGTTTATAAACACGTGGTATATGTCGCTGAGCTCTCTTTTCACGCTGCTGTAGATCTTTACAAGCTCCTCATCTCTTGCTGATATTTTTATGACGAGCCAACAGTGTTGCTCTCAGAAGAAAAAATAACCTAAAGCAGTAATTTAGCTGTTCAAATGACAGTACGATACAAAAAAAAGAACAACTTTATGAAGATGGATGAACGCTGGATCAACTCATCCGAATTTAAGGGGCTTTCAAATTTTGCCCAAACTGTAGTGGTGGTGGTTGATTTTACCAAACGAGTGGATTTTTCTGAGCCTCTGAAGGAGCTTTGTCAAGTCAATGAACCCCAGTGATGTCATAGTGACATCATCTGGGCTATCTGGAAGAAAAGAAGATGGAGTTTGAACGACGTGGGTGATCAGTCTTTTTTTAAAATCAGTTTCATCTGAGCTTGGTGCAGTAATAACTCTCTGCACGTCTTTAAACACGGAACTAAAATCCTGTAAAAATCATCAGCAGCTTCACAGAAAAACACATGAAGTTTTCCTAAAATCACTGAAATAAAGAGCGAGGCTGTAGTTGGCCTCGGGTTTAACAAGTGGTTTTTCAATCTGACCAGGACTCAGAGTGATGTTTGCTTTCTGCTCTGCCATCTGGTTAATCACATTCACCTGCGTGCCAGGTGTAAATCACTCCCAGACTTCATGGTTGGAGGAGAGCGGCGTGCCCCCGCCCCAGTCCTGGAACAACAGGATGGAGAACCGCTGAGTGCTGCATGTGTGGCTGTGCAGGAGCGTGTTGCTGCCAGGAAAACTTTGGATGCAAGTTTGACTCTGGTGCTTTGTTGTTTGTTTCTGGGAGTGCTGCCAATTTATATTAACCACCCCCCCACCAAAGAAAAGTGCACAGAACATCATTACAATAATTCAACCCAGAAAGGGAGGTTCTGTGATGGAAACTGAACCCACCACCTCATCCTCTAAGACAGTCCCCAGCCTGCTCTTCTGAACCACAACCTACAGCAGTGTGGCTTTAATCGGCCTCCAATCTGCTTCTCATCCAGCCCCCCCAGCATCAACTTCACCCATAAAGAGGATTCTCTGTGCCTCAGACCTGAAGGAGCTGGGTGCCCTTGACTCCTGCAACCCCTGCCCTGAAAACAGAGCAGGTCAGCCATTCAGCGTGCTATCATGAATGGAACATTGTACCTACGAGAGACAAGAGCCTCCTGAATCCTCGGGCCACTCCCACTTTGGAGCGGCGAAGAGAGAGTGGGGGTCGTTTCAGAGAAGTGTTGAATAAAGATAATTTACAAAATGGGCTCCAGCACAGTGCTGCCTCTGTATCGCCCCCTCCCCGTTCCCTCCATGCACTCAACTCCCCACGTCTGCTCTGCTCATGTTTGTTTTGATTTTGCTCCCAGAATTGGGATGAGGAGGTGGTGGGGGGGGTGTGAGGTGGTAGAGTGGTTGTGTTAGGAGGACTGTAAGATGTATGGCGATGGTTAAGATGGATTATACCAACAAAAAAAAATCTAACTTAACTGGAGGGAATCAGGCTAAACTGCAGCTTTGGGTGTTTAATGACAGACAGCAGAAGTGTCTGAGAGTTCCTGAGGTTCAGGAGAAGCTGTGCAGACGTTCACTCACAGATTTGGAAATCTTACCACCTGTTAACTGCGGTAACACACGGATGCGTGGCTCATTTCCTCTTCTTGCCGCTGCACTTTTGTTTTATGTGTGCAAAACCTGGTGTGTGCACCTCAGCAGGGACGCTATGTGACAGTTTGTTTATCAACTATCAGCTCCACAGAGAGAGCGAGAGAGTGGAACAAGCACCAAACACATTTGCAATTATTAAGAAAAGAGAGCTTGTGGAGTCTGTGAATTCAGTAAACTCTCTGTTGAGTATACAATTACAGAATTATAATGATTTGATGATTTGCTCCAGTGGAGATGAATTACACAACAACTAGACGCTTCAGATTCTTCAGCAGGTTTCTGTTACACTGATCTAATCCTTTAAATATCAGTGAAACGCAGCCACATGCAGCGAGTCACATTATAACACCAAAACCTCTATTTTTAGACTCTGCTGAAACATGTCGTCATCTAAACATCGCATGATGTGAACTTCTATTAGTGATTTCACATTGAAGTCAGCCAATAAACAAAATGTTTGGATAAACAATCTTCTTTTAAAGGAATAACTGTGAGGAAAAGTGTGTTACCTCCTTACCAACCGCTGCTGAAACATACACATCTCTTTCAACAAATCATTAAACACATTCAGAGTCACTCGTGTTCGTTTCATAAAAATAAAGCTTCATCAGTCAGTTTGTGCTGAAATCACACATTACACAACTTCAGCTCATAAACATTTTATTATAAAATTCACCCCCACATGGAAGACGCTGCTCCGGTGTGTTTACTGACACATTCCCACGAGATGAGATGAAAAATGTGAAACTCTAAAATCACGTCAGGCTCTGAGGACCAAATCTGAGCTACGTTTGTGTGTTTATTTTGTATTAACTACGATTTTCAGAAAGTGAAAGTGGCCACACGTCTTATTTTACTGCATATAATTGTAAAATATTTACACATTCTTCATATTCTAGATTCATAATTTAACATTTATCAACACCAAAAACAAGAAGATTAGTTGTGACGCTATTTTGACTGGCAGAGACACAAATGGGCAGCTGAATTGTGAATGATAGATACTAACACTTTTTTTATGCTCTCTTTTTGCTAAACAGCTTAATGTTGGACAGTAAAAGAGAAAAGTGAGACCGAACAGCTGCTGGTTCGATTCCCTGGATTATTGCTGGTGACACACAAACAGGTAACACAATGTCTCCGTCTGAAAACACACAAAATAAAGTCCTTTATCTGAGGAGAAGAATCTTCACCAGGAATTTGTGAACTAAGCTAAATAACATACTTAGTCTGACCTTAATCTTTTATCTGTGCAAGTTTATTTTAAAAAGCACTTAGTGAGACTCCTGCATGTTCAAATATCTTTAGAAGCGGCCTAACACACGTCTGCTTTAGTTAGCAACTAAACAAAACCTCTTGACAAACACCGCGTGACAAAATCATCAACATACACTCAACCTGTGCTGGACGATGCATATCGAAACACTTCTCGTAGTCATGAATAAACTGGGATGCCCAAATTCACTGTTTTTGCTCAGCAATCTCATTGCAACAACCCAAGTTGGAAACACAGTTTGTATGACAGAACCAAAGCAGATGGATCTGTCGTCAAGCTGGACTTCTGATGTGTTGATCCAAACACAACAACAGCAGCGAGAGGTTTTCCTGGGTTGTTGTTGTTTGAGTGTGAATGCACTCATCCAGATTGGAGGGGGGGGGGTGGAAGTTTGAAAGGGGGCAGGCAGTGGAGAGGAAGAGGAAGGGGGGGTGGGTCTCAGGAAAAGTTCAATAAAACAATCTGGACCGGGGGAAGGGCCCCAGACAGAGTGCTACAGAGGCGCTTCAGTTAATTTAAGTACTTGATCCCACACCCTCCCTGTCCTCCGACTGTTCCCACAAATATTTGAAGTGTGGTTGCTGCAACAATGCAGTGGCCCCTGAAATGGAGAGCAGAGCAAACAGACTGTATGGCTCCAAAGTTTGTCTAAGGTCTTAATAAAGCCCCACACTCCAAGTACCAAATGAAACCAAACCAAACAAACAGGAGCTTTGGAGGTGGGTTGGGGGGGGGGGCACAAAGTCACAGCCAAGCAGTTCATCTCACTGTCACCTGGGAAGTATTTCCTTTTTTTGCCCGTTTCCACCACAAGGCTTTCCTCTGGCAGCTCACTCAGAGATCATCTGAGTGAGAGTTACTTTGTGGGGAAACCTGCACAGATCACCGCTGTGCTCTCCCTGCAGCTGCTGTTCCAGCAGGACAACGCTGAGCTTCTCTCTCAGTTTAATATCCACACCAGAGGCAGGAACAGCAGCCCCAGGCAGCCGGGGGGGCCCCGGGCGGCAGAGGAGCGGTCGGCGGACACCTCCTCTCTGTCCCCTCTGGGGTCGTAGTCCTCGTCCTCATACATGTCGTCCACGTCGGGCTGGTCTGAGATGACGTTGTGGTCTCCTATGGAGCACAGCTTGCTCATGTTCTCCTTCACCACCTCGCAGAAAGGCCTCTCCACTCCGTCGCAGACGCAGCGGTTCAGCAGCGCGCCGTTGGGGATGAAGAGCATCTGCTGGATGGTGGCTTTGCACCTGGAGGAGCACTTCCTGCCGTTGAACAGCTGTCCGCAGTAGGACAGGTAGGCGGTGAGGGAGGTGTGGCAGCTGCTGTCCTCCTCGCAGCGCTGCCGGGCCTCCATGCAGCCGATCCCGCCGGCGTCGCTGGGGTACCTGCGGGGCAGGCAGGGCTCTATGGCCCGCTTGGCGCTGACGCACTCCGCGTCCAGAGCGCAGTCGCAGGTCTCCAGGTCCGGCCCGCTGCGGGTGTGATTGAGCCGGATCAGCGCGTTGATGCAGTGGCTGGGACACTGCCGCCTCGTCCCCCTGATGTTCCCCTCACAGGCCGCCAGGTACTGCCCGTAGGCCAGGTCGCACTCCGGCTCGTCGTGGCAGCGGAGCAGCGCCTGCCAGCAGATGAGCTGGGCGTCGATGGCCACCAGCAGCCAGGGCAGGAGGGCCAGGGCGCACCAACATCTCATGCTTGGTGCGGCGCACATCGGGATGTGGACAGTGTACAAACAACCCAAACATTTAGTTACACCTTATTCAGAAATTGGTTGGGTTTGCCTGCCGCCCCCATCCCCCCCCACCCCCACCCCCCTCCACACCAACACACCAAGCCGAGTCAGGATGTGGCTCCGGGAAACCACCACGCGTGGCTGCAAAAAGGAGAAACGGGGCAGCAACAGTCATTCCGGGAAGAAACTCCTTCCCAAAGAAGGAAGAGTCATCGTCCAAATGTCCAAATTCCAAAATGTCCGAATGTCCAAATGCCCAAATGTCCAACTGTCCAAATGCCCAAATGTCCAAATGCCCAAATGCCCAAATGCCCAAATGCCCAAATGTCCAGATGTCCAGATGTCCTCCCGTCCTCCGGTGCACACCTCGGGCCGGCGCGCCCGGCGCCGCGGGGCTGTCCGGAGTTAACGCGCAGTCCGACCTCAACAGTTGGTCCACAGCTCAGTTAGCACACCAGAGCTCATCGCTGTGGCCATTGTTAGTTTCTTGTTCTCTCACATCCATCCGAGCATTCCTGTTTTTTATCTCCCTCCTCTGAGCGGCTCTCTGTCTGCCCCGTTTTCTGCGTCTTTGTCCCCCTTCTTGCTGTTACGCTTCACGGTCCGCCGAGCATTTCCCCACAACACCCCTCCCTCTGTTGAAAAGAGAAAGAAAACTTTTCCTCCCCCTCTCCCCCCTCCGTCTCTCTCTCTCTCTCTCTGTCTCTCTCTGCCTCTCTCTCTCATTTACAACGCGGCCCCCTGATTGGTCCTCACTGAGCAGCCGGCCGTGGGATCCATCTCCGCATCAGACGAGATACTCTGGATGAAAATGTTTCTAACTTGAGTTGCACGAAACTCTGGATCTGTGTGGTCCCCCCCCCCCCCCCCCCCCCGACCCCGCACACAGACACACATACACACACGCACACACTTATAGCAATACAACAAAAAGGAGAAAGGGGGGGGGGGGCATTCCTTTGCAAGAAGCTCACATCTATAACTTCACTGCTGCAAAATTAGTGTTTCCTTTTTAACCATAAAGTGTGTGTGTGTGTGTGTGTGTGTGTTTGTGTGTGTGTGTGTGTGTGTGTGTGTGTGTGTGATATCTCCCTGAGGGTTTTTCCTCCTAAAGCTTCTCGCTAATTGTGCTCCTCTCCCTCTCCTGCCTCTCTCCTGCCTCCCTCTCCGCGGAGGGTTTAAGTCCCGATTGATGGAGGAGAATGGGGGGCAGAATAGTATTTTCTGGCCCGTTTCACCCCAATTGTGTGAGACTGTCCGTGCAGCGGCCCGCTGTCTCTGCAGGCTGAGGATTGTTCACGCACTGCAGCCTGTGAATAGAGGGGAGTTTCAGCATCAATATATTTTACAGCTATTCCCTTTCACTCCACACTTGAAAACTACCAATGGCTCAGGCCTTCCCGCATTCAAATGGTAACTAACTTGATTTTTTTTGCAGAGCATATGCCCCCCACCCCAAACCCAAAGCCCCCCCACCGGCTGTGCCAGTTCTGCACAACAAAACCAGATGGATGCCCACCCTGATATCTATTCAACGCTACAATATGAAAGATAGATCCACTTTTCTGAGTTAAAAAAAAAAAAATACAGTGATTGATATTTATAGACAAAAACATAAATACATTAAAACAAACACACAAATAAATATCTGTATTTTTTAGCACACTCAGGTAGATGTGGATGATTTGACTGTTCTCAGAAAGAGAATATTTAGGATCTTATATCTGATTCTAACACTCAGTGATGCTGTGTGCTGCCCCCCCCCCCATAATTCTGTAGTCCTGACTGTATTTTTGTCTCCACCTGGTGTTCATGCCTCGGAACAAAAACAGAGATGTGTGTGTGTTATCCTAAAAATCAGTTTATTGCAGTTAAAACTCACTGAAATACTTTCAGAGACAGACTGAGAACAATATCATGAAACAAAGAACAAGAAGAAGTTATGGCAGTAATTTCCTGAAAAATAAAAGTATCGCACAAGAAGAAAGCACAAAAATTACATTATTTTTCTATCATTATTATTATTAGTACTGTTATTATTGAGTTTCAAGTTATACACACTCGTACAGAGCAAACACTTTTTTATGGCTTCTGCTCCAACCGTCAGGACTTATTGCAACTTTTCCTCTGCTTCCTATTACTGACATGTTACGAATACACTTCACATTTCACATGACAACAAGCACTGTACTCAAAACGTCTACATGTTGCCCCAGAGCTCATTCAGCAGATGTGCGATCAAACCTGACGTCACCCTTAGCACCACTGCAACACAAAATCAAACACCGGCAAACCTTTAGCGTATAAATGACACAACATCAACGACATCTCCTCCGGATTCTCTCTCACCACCGTTTAACGTTTTTGGCCAGAAAACAGCATAGACACAAAGACGGCAGGAAGCCCACGGTGACTCTCAGCCACAGGACCAGGTTTTTACAAAGACACCACTTGACAGATCACATCGTCTAAAACGACACAAAATCCACCAGCACGAAACGGCACCACTGGGACGGGAGGGGTCAGCGGGATGGAGGACGGGTCAAAGGTCATGTGACGGTCGACAACACTATGAGGCCCAGCGAGCTGATGAACGAGGAGTGAGTGATGACTCGCTGTTGACGTTATAGGCAACCAGGAGATACAATTAACCCTCATTCAACACAAATGTTTGTTTTCAGACTGTGGATGGATCTGCGCACACACACACACACACACACACACGTCAGTTACACACATTTATGCCACTTTTTTCATCTTTGTTTGGCATCTAAACTTTTAAAGTGTTTCCATCTCGTCTGTCTGAGCAGCTTTTGTTGTTGTTTTTTATCTGGATGCAGAACAAACAGATTTACTCCTCACATAGCTGATATTGGTGTTGGTGAAATGAGCTAAAACGGTCAGTTTTTGTAAAAAGTAGCTTACAAATCTCTAAAGAGAAAACCTTGTTCGGGCTACCAAGGCACACTGAAGTACAGAAGAAGGAGAAAATATGTGTCGGAAAAGATTTAAATTAAGATTCACGCAGCTCTCAGGGAGCTTTCTTCAGCTTTCAGCATTAATAGGCTACTTACAACAAAGATCCGCCTCGTTAGTTGCTCACCTGAATATTGAACATTTACAGAGTTTTTGTGCTTTTACATGTGAAACCAAAACGGCTCCTTCGTTGTTTCTGAGCTAAAATAAGTCACCAAATTCCTTCAACTGCCTGGTGTGTGTGTTTTTTGTTCCAAACACACAGCTGAGTGTTCAGTGTGTCTTCTGGGAGGAGTGAGACCACGCACACACACACACACACACACACACACACACACACACACACACCTGAGGCTTCTGCTGCAGGATCATATTGTGTTATCGCTGGTCACGCGTACAGGTACAGAGAGTCAGAAGGACGTGAGGGAGTGAAAGGATCACAAAGGTTTCTCAGAGGAGGAGTTGTTCCAAAAGAACTGCAGAGATAATCTTGTTGAGGAGCCCAAAAGAACGACAGTGTTTCAGAGTGCAACAAAAATATAAATGACATTCATGACTTACAGGATGTTTGAGAACTCAGTGCACTAGCTCACCCAGAGGACAAAGACATCTTTTCTCTCAGGTTGGAAACAGGAGCCCCAGATTTCAAAAACTCAGCTTCCTCCTCTTTTACTTTCTTTTAAACAGGGCGTCTGTCTAACTTTACTAGAAAAACTGTTATTATGCGGCTCTGCCAACTGACATTCCACTGAAGCAACAAGAATATTTCTATCTCTAGAGCAGCTCTGCCTCTGAAAAATATTTGCACAAGTAAAACGCTAATCTTCTGGGACTCGGCTGAATCACATGAGGCTGCAGTTCTCCGTCTGCTTTTTGAGGTCTTCCAGTGTGGCCTGGGCTTTGTCTTTCAGCTGGTCCATGTCCACGTTCTGGATGTTGGACAGCTGGCCCAGCACCGACTGCTTGTGAGCCTCCTCCTGGTTGTCTTCTGCAATCATCTTGGCGAGCTCTGTGGGCAGAACCACGTCCTCCCCCGCCTGCTGGATCTGGGTCTCATCTGTCTCGTTCTGAGGGAGACACACAGAAGACACATGAACAGCTCAGTTTAAACTCAGAGTAACCTTTAAATAAATCTACTGATTCTGCTTTTCAGTCCAGTTGTCTACGAGCTGGATTATTAGTTTTTTCTTTTTTTTTACCTTTGGTAATCTGTACTTTTCCCGGAAATGACTTCTAACTGTAGCTCTCTCAGCTTTCTTCTGGGCAAAACTGGCTTCTCGCTCTTGTCTGCAAGAAAGCAGAAAAAATATGGAGTTCATGGTTTCATACAAAGTCAGCTCAGTTTTTTTTTAATCAACTTTATGACTTTTACTTATATAAATTAATAATGAAAATTCCAGCCACCACACAGGATGGAGAGAGAAGAGCGTCATTAGACCCTCAGCGGATTTGGACTCTCTTTGACTGCTGAGCAGAAAACCAGCAGAGGGCGAAGAGGCTGCAGCAGCGACGCCGTGAGGACAAAAGGCAGGAGGAGATGTTCTGCTTCTGTTTTCTGTTTAGGAGCCCCAGATGTGGCATCCCGTCAGTCCAGGACCGCTCTGGAGGAATTCAGGCCTTTTGGGATGTGGACTGCCAGAAGAAACCTTCCAACTATAGACTCAAGGTCACCCTCCCTTCATATTAAATATCAGAATTTCACTCAGATTTTACTCTTTTTTTTTTTACAGCCTAAGCTGCCCAGTCTAAAAGGAAAGATGAGGTGGAGAAAAGTCCCTCCTGTAAAGAAGTGTGTGTCCAGCAGAGGGCAGACAACAGGCTGCTTGAGCACCGGAATATTTATGCCTTCAGTGTAGACTGTAATTGTCTCCTTGGAAATTGTTAAATTTGCTGAAATGCTTCTACCATCATGACATAAGCTCCAACTGTCTGCTGAAGCCTGAGGTCAGATTTAACATGAACACAGAGAAAAGGGCAGATTTTTAAATACAGACAGTGCAAATAACAGCAAGAGCCCCCTTAGATGATGCTCTCCAAAGCAAAGCTGCATGGCGGAGGTTGGACTGGACGCCTACAAGGATCAAATCAGCAGCTCAGTGTAAAGGCAGTGGGGGCTATGGCCTGTGAAGTGTTTGTACCCAATGTGTCAGGGGAAGGTTGTTTTATCTGGAGATGCAGAGTTCACTTTGTATTAAGATGAGCAGCTCTTTGTGTCTTTCAAGGACATCAGATGATCAGTTTTGTCACGATGGCCCGACTGCTCAGGGTGATAAAACATCTCCATGTGACATGCCAGTGTGAGCAGCCCCCCCCCACCACCACCCTTACTCCTCTTTAATCTGAGCAGGATGAGCTCCTCTGTGATCTATGCTCCTGTTTTAACGCCATCCATTTCCACTGAAGGTCACATTTTGTGGAGCTCAACGTCCAGCCAGCTTCCTGCTCATTCTCAAAATGTCTGCATGCTACACTCAGAAATCTGGAACCACCGTTCTCTTTAAAACCTGATATGGATACTTTCTTGCACATTATTTATCTACAGGAACTTTTTTTTTTTTCCCACGACCAGGTCAGGGAACATGAGCTGTGGAGTCTCAGGAGGCTTCAGACCAAACCAGTTACTGTCTGCTGGACCGAGTCCTCCAACAGGATCAGGAGATGAACAGCACAAGACAAGAACTATCAGGAAGCTGTGAATGTGAGACCATATTAATCAAAATCTGAGCCATATGTTCTTAATTTGGATGAAAGTGAATGAAGATGAGTCGGTGTTGTTGGTTGTTCCGCTCTGAGAGTCTCCAAACTGAAGCTCCCCTTCAGTGACCCCGCTCTGATTCATTATTCACACTTTTCTCCCCGCGGACATTTCCGTGGAACAATGATTCCAGGAATCCAAAATTAAAAACAGCTCTTTGTTGTAATCTGCCGAAGCTGAGAGACAGAGAGCTCCCAGGGCGAGAGGAGCAGCTGCGTGAGGAGCGCTCATGTAATTGTACTGATGCGTAAAAAAGCGCACGGCGCACTGGGAGCTCTCTGCTGTTTACTCACACACACACACACACACACACACACACACACACACACACACACACAACAAAACAATCAAACAAAACACGAAAGCCCCCACTATGTTTAAATATGGTTCCACTCCACTCTGATGTTTTCATCTCGTTCAATCACAACCACCAACCGTTTTTCTTACTTTTCCTCCTCTAACTGTTGCTGGTATTGTTCAAATTCCTCCTGAGTCATTCCCTGCGCGGCGGCTTCTGACTTCTCCCCCTCGGATTTCTCCTCCGTCAGTCCTCCTGTCAGGTTCTTCAGCTGTCCTCCCACCATGTGCTTCACCATGAACGCCATGGCTGCGCCTTTCTGGAGACCCTCCCGTCCGATCCGGCTGGGAAGTTGAAGGCTTGATTCGCGCCTGGACACAAAATCCGCGTCAGAGAGACGTCTGGAGGAGGTGTGGAGGTGTGAGGAGGAGGAGGAAGGGGCAGGAGGCGAGATATCTCTGAGGAGGAAGACAAAAAAAAGGTGGTGGTGGTGGTGGGGGGGATAATTCAGCTGCGCCTCGGCTTCAGCACCACTGGCCCCGGACAGCTCCGCGGAGGATGGAGGAGCTCAGTTATGAGTCAACAAGTTTGGCGCCGATTTCCACCAATCCTGAGGCTCCACCCCCCCCAACCAACCAACCAACCAACCCCCCCAACCCACCACAGCCCGGCTGGGTGTGCAGGCATCCCGAGCTCATCATACCACAGCATGGAGTCATGTTTGGAGGAGGGGGGGGGGGGCAGACAAACGACACGTGACCAGCCTCAGTGTCTCTGTCTCTCTCTGACGGTCAGACTCAGTTTGTCAACAAGCAAAAGCCCCCAATTACCAATTAGTTAAATGTCTCTCTCTCTCTGGGTGTGGAGGGTTTACTGGTCTAATCGCTCAGAAATGATGAGTGACTCTTTGCCCTGACAGAGTTTGTGTGATGTTGGCGGACGGATGAGGAGGCTGGTGGAGCTTCTCCATCTTCGGCTCTGAGTCCTGCTCCAAACCTCCAGGATCTAAAGAAGAGAAGGACTCATGCCTCCTTCGTGCTCTCAGCGGAGTTCATCAGAGCTGATTGGCCATCCTGTAGGACTTTATCATGTTTCTGTGTTTGTGTGTCTTTGATGGGGCAGCTGAGGTGAAGAGTTCAACTTTCATCAGCGGTGGAGATGATTTATTAAAAAGCTGGGCTCTTCTGGGTGGCGCCGTTTGACGCAGCGTTCTTCTGGAAAGCCTCGCTGCTAAAAATATGACCTACATGTGAGGAATATTTTAAACCTGTCTCACTTTGTCTCTCTACGTGAGCTTTTGACATCTAAAGTGTGAAAAGTAACTTTGATCACAAGTCAACAACTTCAGCATCCTGATCCTCACAGCGGTCTGACACCAAGCCTGGCCTAGTTTCTCGGTCCCTGTGGATCAGAAGAGACGGAGCATGTCTTTCTGTCACAGGCTTAGCGGCCTCGTTGGCCTCCACCTGCCTCCCTTTAAAAGCTCCCACCAACTTCAAAGCTGCCACCAGTAAATAGATTCAAATGGAACACAGCGAATGAGATCAGAACTGTAATCGCTCTGAAATTGAATAAAAAGGAAGAATTTGTCTAAGCAGCGTGTTTCAACATCAATTTACATCCTTTTGCTTCTGATGATCACTGCTGCAGCAGGAGCTTCAAATCAAACACATTTTACTGGGACTTTTATTGACTTCCATCCACAGTGGACATCCCAGAGGTTCAGAAATGACCGCGCTGCCATCCCCATGAAGACACACACACAGAAGTCACCGTGAAGAAAGTCGTACTTTTACCACCAAACTACCAACTTACAGCATCCCATAAAATCAGAGGTTTAGTCCCCATTTACTGGTTAAAAACATCTCTGGACGTCCTAATGTCTTCCCAGTGAAGGAAACACGAGGAAGATAGAATGGTCACAGATATCCTGAAGCATCAGGCTCCCTTTTTATCCCTTCAGGTCCAGGAACATGATTGAATGTGAGACCAGAGAGGCTGCTAAATAGACAACACGTCTTTAAATTAACGGCCCAAAATGAAAGCTGCAGACTGTTATTGCACGTTATTACATGCACATTGGAATAAATGTGAAAAAGGTTCTCTAAACAATTTCACAGTGAAATTGTTGTAACGTTGAAGAGGATGTAATCAGCTATGCTTGTTGGAAAAAAAAAGCATTTGGCAGCGGAGTGAAACCTTCATCATCAAACACAGGAAAAAACAACATTACTCACAGTACAGGGTTTAAAAATAGAGCGTGTTAATGCTCTCCAGCTCCTGTTTGTGCCCAATTAATTCTACAGCCTACTCAGCTTTGATTGATGTCTCGCTGCACCGTGGAAATTAACATTTTGGTCTTTGTACGTCATATATGAAGCACATGTGCGTGCCAAGCCTCCGCACAGATGTTAACTGTAAAGGTCACGTATGGTTGCACATGAACCTGGAACATTACTCTCCCCTCGCACACAAACATCTGTGTTTGTTCCTCAGAAATACATTTCTGTCTGATCTACGTCAAACATCTCAATGAATAACCTGAAAGAAGACTCAGATAAAATGAATGAAAGGAGAGAAACAGAAAACGGCACACGTATATTAGATACTGGAGTCGGACTTTTAAAAATAAATAAAGGGGGTTAGACAGCCATGACATACTCTTGTTTGTTGTGAGCCAGTGTGAGTCAACACGCTTCCAGCCTGGTTACACTTGATCTTCTCGGATTAGGAGCCTGTGTGGGATTGGGAGAGCTGGGTTTATGTACACTGTCACTCACACTCGCTGATCCTCAGCAGCTGAATGTTACACCTTTGTTTCTTCAGACAAGGGATTTGATTCATCCCACCACTTCGCCCCGGAGCAAACAATATCCACATCCGGGGGGGTTGAGAAAAAAAAAAAAACAAAAAACAGTGTGTACATGCCTGTGTGGTGTGCCCCCCCCCCCTCATGAAATGACAAAATATCATCACTTGTAATCCCATTAGAAGTGAAAAGTTCTACGTGTACTCGAAAAGGAAACGAGTTGTTGTACGAGGGAGAAAATCTGAGGCCGCTGCTGGGCTGAGTTCAGGTCAGGGGGGGCTCAGCAGGAAGCAGCCACATGGTGCCAACAGAGGTGGACCAGGAGGTCAGAACGGTAAACGGCCCCCCAGCTAACATCAGCTACTGCTGCTGCACCGCCCGTTTTCAGAAGGAGAGCTTCCTCTGCAGCAGTAACTGGGACACATTCCTGGGAAGGGTCTTTTATTTTCCCGTCTCTTTACTTTGTGAGTGATCTGAATTTATTTTCAGCTCATGTCAGTAA
Source organism: Echeneis naucrates (assembly GCF_900963305.1). Taxonomy (NCBI): domain Eukaryota; kingdom Metazoa; phylum Chordata; class Actinopteri; order Carangiformes; family Echeneidae; genus Echeneis; species Echeneis naucrates. The sequence continues at coordinate 26,250,426 of NC_042513.1, forward strand.
ACTGGGATGAGGAATAATCATCCATGTTTCCACTATGGAAACTATTTCCCTGATGTTTATCACTGTCACATTTGTATATCACTATGATGTGTTGGCTGTGAATGACAATGATTTAATTTCTGGTCGGATTTCGAATTCTTAGTAAAATTATTTATCGAATTTGAGAAGAAATATTTTTGGTTTTCTTTTTCGATTTAACCAGCGCAGCCTCACAAACGGAGCCGTATCTCCAAAAAACACATTCACTGGGAGGAGAGGTAACTGAAAACAGGAAACCAGACTGGGATTTAAATTCCACATTGGCATGGCTGAAAGTGTGAAAAGAAGCTGTGAGGAGAAACAGTCAGCAGCAGAAAAATGGGCAGATCAGAAGTGAGAAAGACGAAACTCAAGTGTTCAGAGATTTGGCTGAAACACGTTGTGAAATGGAGTGTGAATGAAAAACGAGCGGGAGCGGTCAGAAACCTCCAAAAGTCCAATCAGACACACGCATAAACCAGAAAAACACACAAAAACACTTCCATCCTTCTGATGAAAGTGTAAACGACAACAGGACAAAAAGAGCTGAAGCAGAGAAGAGAAGATCGAGTCAACCTCTTCACAAACACGACTGTTAACATGAAAGTTAAAGTTAAAAGGACGCAACACAACACAGGAGCTCGACTAAGGAACTGCACAGATGAGACACACAACGTTTGGTGGGTAACTTTGGTTCCACCCTTCCTGCAGGTCATGTGATAGTTAGGGAGGTGGGGGTTGCACCATGTGGTTTTAAAATGCTGTGGCAACACTCCACGTTGGAAAACTGACATGTGAAGAGAGAATTGTGCGACTGACCAACAACCATCAGAGATTTTTTGGGATTTCATTCTCAACAGCGGCAGAAATAAACATTGAGGGATGTCTAAACAGTCATTTAGTCCAGCGATGCGGTTTTCTTTTAGGAGACAGAAAAAAAAAGGACAACAGGAAGGTCAGAGGTCAAACATCATGACGACTGCTGTAAAGTTTCAGCTGATTTAGCTCTTTGTCTGTCTCACCGCACTCACATTTGTTTTACACTCTGCCTTTTCCCCTTTTCTAACCTTCACCACTGCCTACTTCCTTCCCTCCCTCCTTCCTTCCTTCCCTGCCTGATTTAGACATCTTGCCTCAGAGCACCAGGAGTCGGTGCTGGCTGTTTGAAGATTGAGCAGAAACAGAGGAAGAGCTGGATGAACATCACAAACATATTCATCCACACTGTGAACGTCCATCAGACCGGAGATCACGTCCCTTTTTGTACCAGTGTCACTGATTGCGAAGCTACGAGCACGAATTGGCTGCAGCTCTGTTCAATGAAAAATCTTTTTCCACTTTTCCACTTTCTCTTTTGGTAAATTCTTTTCCAAAAAGCCAAATTATTTTGACTGTAATCCAATTTACTAAATCAATAAAAGGGAGAACAGCCAGCTGGGGGATATTAATTTACTTATTTACAGAAGTTATGTGTTTAACACTGAGTCAATGATTATCATCTCACATTAATGTCAGATGATAATCAAATTCAATAGACTTGATTCAAAAGTCACATCGAGTCCATTATTAGAAGTTTAAATTCATCAAACTGTACCTGAACATATTGGAGGATTTTGTCCAACACATTTTGTCTCTTCATCAAAACACAACATGTTAACTGATTACATCAGCACAAATAACACAGCTGACATTTCCTTTTACTTCAAAACACAAAAAACTTTGCTCCTGTTACTGAAGTTAGGCTTCATTCTGCTGATTAAATGGAACTAAGTTGGTTTGTTGACTTTTCCCTGATAACTCCAGTGAGACATTCAGCTGCTACGATGGTTAAAAAAAACACAACCCTAAAACAGCTGAACATTTCAGGGAAGAAATAACCAAAAGTTTGTCTGTTGAAATGAAAGTTGAACTAATAAACAACGAAATGCCAATCTGGTTGTTTCAGTCTGTTTCTGTCTTTGAGGGTTTGGGTTTGTGGTTCAATAAAAGACGGGCCAACCAACAGATCTCTCCGATCCTCTGTTAAAAAAGGTTAGGATTAATGAATAAACCCAAGTTAAACCCATAAGAGAGCTGGAGGTCCAGTGGAACCGGGCACACCAACACTTTGGGCTTCTTGCAGAATCTGTAGGGCAAGAAAACAAAAATAAATAAGTTATTAAAAAATGATATGATTAAAAAATAAATAGGAGGGTTATAAAAGGTAAGTGCTGTGCAAATTGCTGATAATACGTTGTGGTTGTGTGTGTCAGTCTAAATGAGTGTGTATACATGTGTGTTTGTTTGTGCGTGGTGTGTTTGCATGTAAGTGTGTGTGGTATAAAGTTCAAGGTTCAAAGTGCTGAAATGACCCATATTGGCAATCATGCACATTATTCAAAGAGCCAACAGGTTAAAAGGAATTAGCACGGGCTCCAGAAATTGAATTATTTTATTCATTATTTAAGGTTCTCAGTTGAGGTCTTGGTGAATGTTTCCCAAGAAGGTTAGGGTTAGGGAGGGTTTTTGTTTTTTTTTTTGGAAAGAGGGGAGTGGTGGGGTTAGGATTAGGATTAGGATTAGGAAGAGGGAAAGGAGGTTTAGGCAGAGGTAAGGGTCGGGGACAGGAGCAGCGTGAATGGACCTGCTGAAGTACTCTGCTCTGGGGTTAGGGTTAGGTCGGAGAGTGTGAAATCTGGTAGATGGATGGAGAAGGTTAGGTTTAGGAAAGAGGAGTGGGTGGGGCTAGAAAAGGGGAAAAAAGGGGGGGGTGGAAGTCAATTTCTCCGGGTGGGAGTATTAGGGGCCCAACATAGGAAAGGTTATGGAGGGTTAGAGTTAGAGTTTTACAGTTTAGGGTTAGAGTAAGACAGTTTAGGGTTAGGGTTAGAGCAAGACAGTTTAGGGTTAGGGTTAGAGCAAGACAGTTTAGGGTTGGGGTTAGACAGTTTAGAGTTAAATAGACAGATTAGGGTTAGGGTTAGACATTAGAGTTAGACAGTTTAGGGTTAGGGTTAGACGGTTTAGAGTTAGTTAGACAGTTTAGGGTTAGGGTTAGACATTAGAGTTAGACAGTTTAGGGTTAGGGTTAGACAGTTTAGAGTTAGTTAGACAGTTTAGGGTTAGAGCAAGACAGTTTAGGGTTGGGGTTAGACAGTTTAGAGTTAGTTAGACAGATTAGGGTTAGGGTAAAACAGATTAGGGTTAGGGTTAGACATTAGAGTTAGACAGATTAGGGTTAGAGTAAGACAGATTAGGGTTAGGGTTAGGTAATCATCCATTAAAACGCATTCTTCATTTATTTTGATCCAGCAGAGTCTTGAAACTAGAGAAACGTCTTTGTTGGTGACAACAACGATGTTAACGTTAACATTTAAATCAACCTGCGGTAGTTTAATATCAATTATCTGTCCAACATTCATCTTTTTTCAGCTCTGATTTTGGTCCCCACCGACTCCTGAGGGAAATCTTTGTTTTATGCAGTTTGTGTGTTTACCTAATGTTCACAAACTGGGTTACGGGTTAGTCCGCTAACCTGCTAACCTGCTAACTGTAACCCTCTCCCAGAAGGTGCCAAACGGCTTCTGTTTCCTCGGAGTCAAGAACGTTTTGTTTTAAAAGTCTGAGGATGAAAACGGGACCAAAACAGGAGAATTTGAGCCAAATATCTAAAACTGGAGCCGATTCAGGCAGTGAAGGTGCCGGTCCTGGTCTGGTTCTGTTTCTGTTTCTTTGACAACCAAACATGGGGCTCTGCTGAACTGCTTCATTCGTCATTTGATGCTATTCTCAGCAGACTCATTTGCACCATAAACAGTATATACTTCCTTTTTCCCATGATGCATCGCACCGCGCATCTCTGTGCATCTCGTCACCCCGAGGTCTGCCTGAAGCCTCCAGCTCCATCTGTTTCCTGTCTGTTAATTCTTCAATTTTGTGTCTCATTTTCTCTCTTAATAGACTCAGTCACACACGCACACACACACACACACACACACACACACACACACACACACACACACACAAACTCACAAGCTGAGAAGCAGCCACAGATGCAACACAAACATCTTCTGGCATCTAGCTCCGTTAGCAACGGCAGCCATGATGGGAGTGTTGATGTTCAGAGGATACTCATGTCCTCATCTGATGTCATTACACACACACACACACACACACACACACACACACACACACACACACACAGCTTTTCATTCCAGCGACATCATTTTCTCCTTGTTACATAAGCCCCCTCCCCCACCAGCACAATGAGAAGTTACAACAGAAGTTATGACCCCGAGTCTGTAACTCACTCCTCGCTGCTGTTTTCCCTGCAAACACACACACACACACACACACACACACACACACACACTCATATATATACTGTATATATTTATAGTCTCATACACACACATGCAGCTCTGCTGTGACTGAAGTGATGACGTTTCCCGGCTCAGTCACATGCGGTTGAGTCACAGCAGAGCTGCGTTCAAATAAACACAACCTCGGTGTGTTTACATTCGGAGCACCGACTCCCACAGTCTGACCTCAGAAAACCTGCACCCTTCCCCTCTTTACCCCTCTTTACCTCGGCCAACGCCTCCTGAAAGGGTGAACGCTGAAATTCAAAGTGAACACAAGAAAACAGGGCAGAGAAGAAAGCGTCTGCCTCGGGAATCAGGGCAATTTTCCGGATTTTTTTAGACCATTAATTCAAAGCTGCCTTTACTGTCTGCCACACTGACCCACCTCCCACCAAAACCCCCCCCCGTTTATCTGCCTTCCAATCTTCTGCCTGTTTATTCACGCCGTCTCTGGGGACACGAGCTTTCGGAGAGCAGCTGAATGTGAAAACACGAGGCCTCGTTGGGCTGGCGGTGGGTGACGCACACGTTCACACGGCGACAGCTTATGTGCCCTCAAGAACTAAAAGCAGGCATCCAACGTTTGGTTTCCTGCTCATGCACATGGTTTCATGTGTGAGGCGTCGTATAAACACAGGCAAGACTTCGAAACCACCACGTTTGGCCCAGATGATTGTCTTATTGTTTCGACTCTCAGCAGGAAGGTTCAGACTTGCGGTGGAACTAAGAGCATCCTCTCTCTGGTGTTTGACCTTTCTTAAAAACACACAGTCGACTCCCTCGCTGAGCTGCCGCTTGGGACAAACTCCTCTGAGCTTGCCGTTGCTGATGACCTCATCTGATCCGGGCCTTCACACATCACTGCCCCTGAATCCCTGTTATCCTTAGAGGCCTCGTATCTGTAAACAACAAACACACACACATGCACACAATGGTTTACTAAGAGGCTGCGCTGTTCCCCATGTGAGGAGGGAGCATGAGTCAGTGTGTGTCTGTGTTCATGTGCGTTATTCGTCCTCATCCTGTCACTTCCTATGTTCCTCTCTCTGCTCAGGTTCTGCGCAGATAAACAACAGAGTCTGGACACAGAGCAGGTGACCGACCGACCGACCGACCGACCAACCGACCAACCGACCGACCGACCGACCTACCGACCGACCTGTCTGCTGCTCCACAGAGTCGTCCGTCCAAAAAGGAAACCAGCGTTACGAGAATCAGAGCTGTCGCGGAAGAGACGTGAAAATGGTTATTATCACGAACAATAAACCCCATAACCGACCTCAGGGAGAGTTCAGACGGTCAGTTCATCATCACGCTGATTCAAACATGCTGTCTCAGTCGCTCTCAGAAGGATTTCTGCTGCTGAAACGGTAAAAAATATTTAAAAAACAGTTTCAAATTCATCCTCAGACCTCAAAGTCAGACAGCTGTTGGAGGGACGAAAGCCGCCGACTCCTCCTGAGACTCTGCAGCCCAGAAGGACTCTGCTGTTTGTGTATCATCAGATTGCGTTAACGTGATTAATGTGGCCCGAAGGAGACTTTGAAACTTGAAAGCGTCTTTTTTAAATTGTCCCTGTAGATGGATTTCATTTACCCTGAAGGGAAATTTCAAATTTGGAGTAACGATAGACATAAAGAAGCGCAGTAGTAACAAACATCACAGCAGTTGAGACGCAGACAGACATGAAAAGCTCAAATCAGATTAAAGAGTCACTGTGTATTATGATAAACTGATGAAACAAACGAACGAAACGTTGCTAACTAAAATGAATCTTACTAACCTGGACAAATAAAACTAAAACTGTGAGCAGAGGGAGATTCCTGCCTGATGTGTTTCTGTATTTTGGCTGAACTGACTGATAACACCGAACTGTCCTCTGACATTTGGCAGGTTTCTGTCTCCGTGGCCGCTGACCCGGTGAAGCACCAGGCGGAGTTACATAAGGCCGTTTGTGTTGGTTATTGTCTCCGTCCAACCTTCTGTGTCCCCCAAGCAGACAACACGAGGCCGGCTCTGATGAACCTCCGCCCCCCTCACATTATCAAGCCTTCACCCCAAAGGCAAACTCATCATCTTCATCCCTGCTGGAGTACAAATGTGCCCCCCTCCCTCCCTCTTTGCCCCCGTCTGACCGTTGAGCACCAAATTCAATTAACTCCGGCTCCATCAGAGCGTCTCTGAATGCACCCGGCTGAAGGTGAAGGTAAGGTGAGCTCCCAAAGTGGGCCGCTGAGTTGGAGCTCCAACGGGGGGGGGGCTGGATGGGATGTGGGATTTATGTGACAGGCTTCCCAAAGACGTCAGCGTTCCCAGGAGTCACGGTCCTCGCCAAGGCGACCACCTCGTGACGACCACTGCCTTAAAGCCGGGGAGAGAGCGACACACAACTACACAGCCCGTCACACACCAACACAAACACAGCAAGTTACACAACAAGAGGACAAAACTGTCTCACTGAGAACGACACAGACGATACAACAGTCCTGTTCAGCATCTGATACGATTCTGTACCTGCTAGTTACCATTTCAAAATGAGAGAGGCAGCGCTGAGGCCGGATTCAGAAACATCTGAGAACGGAGTTTTTTTTTTTTAAATAAACATATTTTCACATTGAATAAGACAATTTGAAAATTAAGAAAAGATAGCAAAATGTGAAAAATAAGAAAAATTGTTAAAAAAAAGAGAGAGATGTTCAGGGTTTTAAATTCTACTCTGTATTTTACTGGCAGCCAATGAAGAGCAGCTAACAGGAGAGATGTGATCTCTTTTCCTGCTTCCTGTAAATATTCCTGCAGCAGCGTTCTGAATTAACTGAAGGCCTTTCAGAGATTTGTTTGGACATCCAGATAGTAATGAGTTACAGTAGTCCAGCCTAGAAGTTACAAATGCATGGACTAGTTTTTCTGCATCATCCTGAGGTGTTTCTCAGGTGGAAGAAAGCTGCCCTACTGACTTGTTTTATGTGAAGGACAAAGGACATGTCGCACACTCGTCACACACTCGACACACTCGTGTCGCAGAGCTGCTGTGTGTAATGTGATTGACAGCAGCACTTTCGCAGCCTTTCACTTGTCATCCGAGATGACGGACTCTCGCTCGCTCTCTTTTTCCTTTTCATTGTCGTTTTTCTCTCAATTTATTTCTCAGGTCTGAACGATTTCACCGTTTTCTGTCGTTGTCCTTCAGGATACAAATTCACCTCAAAAGACTCAAATGGAAACACAGACTGAAGACAGCTATTTGGTTAAAAATGGTTTTTGACTTTGTGAATTTGTCGTTGATTCACTGAACCAACTAACGACAACGACAAACATCGTCAGAAAGAGAAGCATGAGCAGGAAACGATGGTCAGAGAAAGACTTTTTTTTTTTTTGGCTTGTTTGGTTTTAAAATGATTTGTGCCGGTTTTGTTGTCAGAGAGAGAGCGAGAGAGAGAGCAAAGTCTTTGGTAGACTCTTTGGAGCATGAATTAAAGTCCTGACGCCTCCTGTATACAACCCCTGGGTGGTCTGCTGGTTTCTATAAACCACCAACAAGTAGAGGATTTTTAACTGGCTGAACTGGGTACCTGCCAGTGGGGCTTTCTGAGTACGGAGCGATGTGAGGGGGGGGGCAGGGAAAGTCCCAGAGAACCACAAACATCTCACATCTTTCTTTAAGTTTCACCTCGACCTTAATAACATTCCAGCTCAGTTGATGTGAACGCTCTCCAGAGCCACGTGAGTCATGCACGACATCGCTGCCCACGTCCGTGTGTGTCTGTGTGTGTCTGTGTCTGTGTGGTGGGGGGTGACTGATGAGTAATCCAGCTTGGACTGAGGCTGGAGGCGAGTCTTTGAAGCCAAGTCCCAGCGGAGGGGGGAACTAGTATAACACAGGATAAACACAAAGCAAAGATAAGGACAAGTCAAAATTCAGCCGTCTGAAGTCGGTTCAACTCCATTTGTGGTTTCACTGCTCGTTGTTTTAGTGAGCTAATCCAACAATATCAACAGCAGCTCATTATTACAGTCCAGACTCTTTACTAAAATGTTTGTCACGGCAGGAATAATCTGGCACGAAGCAGCCACGAGAGCACAAAAGCAGTGATGTAAAACTGGCCTCAGGCTGCATGAACAAGAAAGGTTACACATAAAGTGGCTCAGCGGACTCACTGAGATTAGCTGAGCTGGGAGTCAGATAGAAGCTGATCAAAAACAATCTGCCAATCCACCAATCTGCCAATCAGCCAATCCACCAATCTGCCAATCAGCCAATCCGCCAATCTGCCAATCAACTAATCAGCCAATCCGCCAATCAGCCAATCCACCAATCAGCCAATCCGCCAATCAACCAATCCGCCAATCTGCCAATCCACCAATCCGCCAATCAGCCAATCCACCAATCCGCCAATCAACCAATCAGCCAATCAGCCAATCAGCCAATCAACTAATCAGCCAATCCGCCAATCAGCCAATCCGCCAATCAACCAATCCGCCAATCCGCCAATCCACCAATCCGCCAATCAACCAATCAGCCAATCCGCCAATCAACCAATCCGCCAATCCGCCAATCCACCAATCCGCCAATCAACCAATCAGCCAATCCACCAATCAGCCAATCCACCAATCCGCCAATCAACCAATCAGCCAATCCGCCAATCAACCAATCCGCCAATCCGCCAATCCACCAATCAGCCAATCCACCAATCAGCCAATCCACCAATCCGCCAATCAGCCAATCCGCCAATCAACCAATCAGCCAATCCGCCAATCTGCCAATCAACCAATCTATCAATCAACTAATCAACCAATTCGCCAATCAACCAATCTACCAATCAACTAATCAACCAATCCGCCAATCAACCAATCTGCCAATCCACCAATCTGTCAATCCGCCAATCAACTAATCAGCCAATCCGCCAATCACCTCAAACCCATCAAACACTTTTTTCTTATTTTGATAATAAATGATTCATACTTTTGCTCTGATGATGAAAACGATCGTGTCGTTTTTAAATGTTTGATCGGATTGAAAACAGTCTGGATGTAAATAGAAGCTGCAGCTGATAATTATATTCATTATCATGAGAGAGAAACACGCAAACGCAAACAATTCAATCAACAATCTGATTTTAGATAGCAGCTTCCACACAAAGCTTCACAAGCGAGTCCGCCAACCTGAGAACACAAAAGGCACAAAGGTCGAGCTTCAGACACATTAACACACGCTTTGTGTTTGTTCACACAAAAGGCTGCTGTGAGATCACAAAGAAGAAGAGTGCTCGTTAACAGCTTGCTTTGCTGCAGCTATTTGATTATACATGTCTGTTCACATGTGAGTTGCCACGATGCATCAACTTAATTAATGTGAATGTGCTCGGAGCAGCCCAGAGTCATTCCTGCCCACGGTACAGAGGCTGTTACATCACACACACACACACACAGAACGTCTGAGTGAAGTCTCTGTTGTTTAGCTGTCGTCAGTGAGCCTCTTTGCCCTGTTCGTTTCCCTCCTCGGTGAGGTGGCCCTGAGCCGCCGCTCACTCCTGGCTGATTCCATCAGCTCCTATTTCCAGGAGGGTCGAACAACCCTGGGCAGACTTTCAGCTCTCATGTGTGTCACCCCCTCCCCCCTTTTGCCTTCTGTGCCAGGCTGCAGGAGTAAATCTGTGTGTGTGTGTGTGTGTGCGCCCCCCACTGGGTGACAGGGGCACGGGGTGGGCAGATGGAGGAGGTTTTTGCTTTTCACAAATTTGTCCTCACCAACAAAAGGCAAAGCAGTTGTGATGCCGGGTAGTTGGAGGGTTATATTTTCATTGATATCTGAGACTAAATAATCCAGAAACTGTTGCTGGGGGAGTGTGCTAATGTGCTTCAAGAGCCCCAAGGCTGTCCTTAATTTACGCCCCCTCTAAAAAAAACAAACCACACAGTCCATGAATGTAGCTGTGAATGTGAAGTTGTGACAAGCTTTCGACTGCACACTTTTATTTGGAGTCCACGAGTCATTTTGTGAACCTTAACATTACTCTCGGTCGGCTGCAGCTCCTCATGTGTCACAACCGTTTAGAGTCCGTCCTCTGCGGATGCTCACGAAGACACCAAAACCAAACCCCGAAAGACAGAGCAGGAATTTTTGTTTCTGCAACTCGAAATGTTCAGAAGATTTCTCCTCCTCAGTTTGTCGTTACAGCTTGATAACTGTCACTGAATGTCAGGATGAGAGTTCATGAATGTTTGTGTGCGTTCAGTAACAAACCTCCATGTGCTGCTGTATGCAAAGGGCAGAGTAAAGTTCAGCACTCTGAAAATAAACATCTCACAGAAACGTCTCGTGCCATCACGAGTCCTCAGTGTCAGACACACACAGCGACGACAATTTGTTTGCCGGGGAAAAACTTTCAGATGGTTACCAACTAAACCTCATCGTGATGCAACCCAGAGAGTGACTTACAGCTCTGGTTTGGTCTCCACCAACCTCTTCAGATCCTCAGGAGAAAAAAAAACTAACAAACAAACAGGTGAGTCAGAGCTGTAAAACTAAAAACAGTCCAAAGGGATGATGGTTATTGTTCGTATGACATATTGATGAGAACCTGTGAGGTGTTGGCGGCTCCTTGGTGGATTTCCTGGGAGGCTGTTCCCGCTCTTTCCTCTCTCTCTCTCTCTCTGTAGAAAAAGAAAACCACTCCTAAAGATAACGTGGCCGATGTTATGTTGTGCTCTGATGCATTTTTATGTGACATTATTTGTAAAGTCGTTGCTTTTTTTTTTTTTTTTCTTCCTCCTGTGGAGACAGTCAGGGCTGTGGTGTGCCGATGGTGGCTCTCAGGGGCCACGGGGCCCTTCATTCTCTCCTTATAGAGATGTGTGTTGGCACCCCCCCTACTCCTGCTGGCAACCGGCAGGCTGCGGGCCCGCGGTGGGGGGAGGTGAAATGTCAGGAGCAAAATGCAAATTCATGCTGACAAGCGGTGCAGAAAACATGTTCTGTGCGACTCAGGGAACATTGATATTTCACAAAGTCAAATGAACATGTCAGCCAACACTGCAGGGCAACTACGGGGTTATTTAAAGAGGAGGTTTGGAGAGCGGGCCGCTCTTACATCACAGACAGCAGGGACTGTTTACGTGGAGCTCGCCTTTGTTGTGGTTGTTATCCTCCTTGTGCGCTCTGAGCCCACAGAGGAGACACAAACTGCTTCACATTAGTTCGCCACTACGTCACAGCTGCTGTCAGACAGTCTGTTATGTGTCGGCCTCACAGCTTCTGCTTTCTAGAACCCGATTCACCTTCAAACTTTAATAATGATGATAATAATAACAATCCAAAATCAGTTCTACTGTCTGCTCAAAACGTGCCAGTTTAGGTTGGTTTTCTGCATGCAAAGCAAATAATTCAAGTCAAGTGAGAAAGCAATGGGCATTTTCCTATAGACTTCAATACAATCTGACTTGTTCCTCCATCTGTTTTTATGCCAAAGACGAGAGCATTTTGTTTCTCTATGACAGACTGCACGGCTCATTTTACAGAACACTGACTGAAAAAGGAAACCGACAGGAGAAAAGCGTTTCTGTGATGGAAAATACAGAAGAACTTCTGGAATTATCAACATGTGTCCAAAAGGCACCAAATCTGAAAATACAACCTTTGTGTAAAATATGCATCTACATGGCAGCTTCAGGCTTCTGCTGATGGCGCTCCCCGACTCGGTGGCGTCCGAGGTCGCGACCTTTCTGTCTCTGAGTTTATGCTCTGTCGCTCAGCTGATGAGCAGCTCGGTTTACAAGGTCGGCCGTGCCTCCTGCAGTCAGACAGGACAAATGCACCGAGCTGAGGGTCGTATGAAACTTCGCTGCAGCAGCACCAAGCAGACAACGGAAGGAGCTCTAAAGGACAGAGGAACGTCCTCATATGTCCACGACTGCAGAGTTTTGGACTAAATAGAGCATGCAGTGGAATAAAGTCCATATGTTGCATGTGGTCGGTGGGGGCCTGAGCGCAGTGTCCCACCCAAGGACAGAAAAGTGGCATCCCCCCCCCCCCCCGTGCAAATGTCTCCAAATAGAAGCTAATTGCAGCAGAGGAAGGTGTCGAGGCCTGCGCCCGCAGAGAGGAGGCGTGTGACGAGTTCACGAGAAAAGAGCTGTCGCTGAGGTCGACGTGCACGTTTGACACGAGCCGGCCGGCCGGCATGTTGGCCCGATAATGTCAATATCATTTCCTTCAGCTCCTGTCAACTCCTCGTCACTGAAACGGGCTGAAAATGGATAACTCCCTCCCCGACAGCTCCAGATCTGAGCAAACAAAGCCCTCAGTGTCACTAATTCAGGGGTATCAAGAGTTTCTCCCCCACAATCTGCTGCATCACCGCCTTAGAAACAGGAGGGAACAGAAACGTGTCACTTTAGGAGCTTTTTAGATGCTGCGATTTTCTCACTTTTGGACTAAAGTCAGGGATATAAACACGGCAGGTGTTTCAAGGATTCACATTTAGCTGTTAGAAAGTGAAACTTTATAAATGACTCTCTGCTAAAATGCACTGATTTTTTTTTTCTGACTGGCTGGCTGCAAAAATCAAATATATGGTAAATGCTGCGTGATCCGGACAGAGCACACAGATCTGTCCGGTTTCAACAGGCCACCCAGAGACAGAAAACAACCGAACAAACACCTGAGCTCTCCATCTCAGCCTCATTCTGTCACACATGTAGATCTGTCAGGTCCAGCTTGATGAACAGGAGGACGAGGGAACGTGTCGTCGCCACACACACACACACACACAAAAAAAAAAAAAACACCCCTCAAAAACAAACCCCGTGCATCTTTCTCCGAGTCACCCAAGAAACTGTCTTATCATAATCAGATTAATTCAGGGGCTAATTTGTTTCTGTGGCGTTGTGCCTGGCTGGCGTCAGTCCCACAGATCCATAATATCGAAAACTGATTAACACGTCAATCCTCCTTCCTGTGCCGGCTGGGAGCTAAGAGCTGCGTGGTTGTCAGGATTACTTAAGAAGGAACCAAAGACCGAACCATCCAGGCGGGAGAGCAGTGCATTAACGCTCACTGCTGTCACCACCAGCTCCCGTCACAGTGACGGCGCTCGTTGAGCTTTACATCTTAAATATATAAAACCATAAATCACAGCCAACTGTGCTGCGTGTGAAAAAGGGAGAACAGTGAGACGGTGTCTAGCATGCACAAAGGACCTGAATGCCTTGACCTTTGACCCCTGCCTTGGAATTTGACCATCAGCGCTTCCCAAGTGCAAACAAATCAAACGCAAACCTTCAGACGAAGACTGTTTCTCCTTTTGGTAATCAGGAAGCATCCAAAGATGAAAACCTCCTAATGAGACAAACTGAGCGGGGGGCTCTGCAGCAGGTCGTGGCAGGACGGTAAATCGGAGCTGCCGTGATAAGTCCTGACAGTCGTAGCCATGAGCACAAACTGCCTCGCTTATGTAACCGGGCCCGTCGATCTGTCACTGCCATTAAAATTCACAGGAATCACGTGAAACTGGGCCTCAGACACCGTCGGCTAACGAGGCAGAGCAGATACAGGGGGCTGTTTGGTAAAGGCCACAAAGATGAGAGCTGAATGAGTTAAAATGGAACAAAACCTTCTTCATCCAGGAAACGCTTGTGTGACGCTGGTGGTCGTTTCCAACTCATTCTAATTATCATACTGCATTTGGATGCGTTTTGGATTTTGTCACCATGTACTGGCTGGAAAACATCAGTGGTCTGCTCTGATCCTGTAAATCACTACTCTGGGAGCAGAAGGCGGCACAGTGAACTCAGGTCTGTGTGAGCTGCTCAGCTGAAAAAACATTTACACCGTTTCACACCAACGAGCGTCTTCGACACTCCACCACCCGTTCATAAAGAAGAAGGTGGCAGGAGGATTATTTATAGCTGTACATCTGTGAGGAGACCAGGCAGCTTCAGGTCTCATGATCAATCTGGAGTGTTGAAAACTGAACCCAAGAACCATTTTCAGGTTGTGATTGAAGGGGGGTCAAAAGTAGGTGGCAGTTTCCAACTATCACACATCATTAAAGCGTTGTCACTCCTGTTCCAGAAGAAGATAAAAATAAAAAGCTCAGAATGAAAAATTGTATCCAGGAGCTGAAACTGATTAAAAGATTGATTAAATCCGAAGATTCAGCGTCGCCCTGATGGATTCTGGAGAAAAGATCACGTTATTTAAATCATATATATCTAAAAAAAAACAAACAAACAAACAAACAAACCCCTCAGATCTCACACACAATGATGGAGGTGTTTCCGCACTGTTCAGATGGAATGATTTATTCATAATCATGATAGCATAATAAAACAATCAACATTGAAAGCACTGACAGTTGAACCCAAGGCCTCTCACACATAGCATGCACCACACTGACCCAGCGTTCACAGACTGAACGTCCCCGACACCAGGAGACTCCTGGCTCCTGAAAGTCCTCCGCTTTTCATTTCTCTGCCCTGGTCAGTTTTTTCCTTGTTCTTTTTTTTTGTTGTTTTTAATCCTTTAAATATATTTTGATATAAAAACAAGCCCACGTATGATGAATCAACCATGTTTGTGAACTGCCTCTCCCCCTTCTCCTCCTGTTTTTGTCCTGCCCCCTCCGACCGCCATGTTTGGAGGACGAATATGATACTGGCTCCCATGTCCTCTCTCTTCCTTTTCATGCTCTCTTCTTGGACATTTGAAGAAGAAAACAAGCAAAAAACAACAAAACAAAAATCCCAGTCTGATGGGGACATGGTGGAAGTGGGGGAGACGTCGCTAAACAAACGGTTTGATAACCTCCCTGAAAAAAATAAAGCAATAAAAAAAAGATACTAAAAAAAAAAAAAAAAAAGTAATTTAAAAACAAAACCACAACAGTCCAATTGAAAGGAGTGCTGGAGGGAAGTCTGGAGCTCTGTAGACTGGAGGCACTTTGGCACAGAGCGAAGGCCCCACACCTGACACCACGCCGAAGGGAGGGGGGGAAGGATGGAATGACAGAGCCGGGCTGAAAGGCATGCAGAGCCACACGGTGATACAGAGGACCAGGAATGATGGAGCACCTGACAGACGTGGAGGAAAAGACCAGCCTCCCCTCCAGTTAATGCCATGTTCAGGAGAGGAGGAGGAGGGAAAACATAAGAAAGAGAAAATGATCGTCCAGATGAAGGAAGAAGAGAAACAAGAGGGGAGAGAGAGAGAGCAGCAGCAGGAATAAGAGGAGGAGGGAAGAGGAAACTGTCGGCAAAAGCTAAACAACACAAACGGGAAAACAGTCCTTGTATGGAAGCAGAGGACGGCTGGTGGAGGTCAGAGGTCGGGGCAGGGGGCAGAGTAAGGCAGTCCATCAGGTCAACAGGCGGGGCAGGTTAGAGGAAGGCGCAGTGGTCCCTCTTCTTCTCCTCCTCATCCTCCCACTTTGCAGTTGAGCTTGGCTGCATCTGCCCCCCCCCCACCACGCCTCCTCTTCACAGGTAGAGCTCCTTGGCTCTGATATGCTGCAGCTTCTCCCTCAGCATGCGGAAGGAGGGCCGCACCACGGGGTCCAGGGTCCAGCACTGCTTCATCAGATCGTACACCACGGGGGGGCAGCCGTCCGGGGCGTCCATCTTGTATCCCTTCTCTACGCGGGGCACCACCTCTTTCAGCGGCTGAGACACAAGACACGGAGCAAACAGAGTCTCTGCATGAACTGCACCACAAAATACCAGCTATTATAATGGAAATGTAACAAGACGTGAAGCAGAAATAATTATTCTGATGTTCTCGTACAGAGTGTGTCATATTTTCATGATGTGCTCCAGCAGTCAAACAGCACAGATCTAATTATTTTGAGGTCAACTCTGACAGCACACAACGTGTCATTCACCTTGTACAAAAAATAAATAATGAGAATGATAGCAGGAAAACAAACAACAGCAACAAAGCCTGCCATCTGCTGGTATACCTCGGTCCTCAGAGGTTTAGCATTCAGGTACTTACAATTCGAGGATAAGGCACACGCCCAAAGGAGTAGATCTCCCAAAGGAGGATTCCATAACTCCAGACGTCCGACTTGGTGGAAAACCTCTGTTGGACAAAGAAGAAGAGAAGAATAAATTCACTCATTCATCAAAAGGCACAGAGAGCAGCGAGGATTATTCTTTTCCCATGTCCATAAAAAAACAAAACAAAAAAAAAAAAAAGGTCTTTGATTATTTGTTCGGTGCTATTTCAGGAGTTCAAGTGAGGATATGTGAATATGACAATAACAGAATGAGAGTACTGAAATATATTTGCCTGAGTCTATTTTAAAAATTTAATAAGTTAAGTCAAACATATTGAAGTATGACATTTCCTGTAATGCTGTAGAGAGACTACACGCAGGTTGGAAACACTAAAAGAAAAAAGAGGAACAAGCTCTTCATTAAATTCTGAGCTGAGCTGCTTCAGAAAGCTCAATCCATCTGAAACAAGAAATAAACTTCTGAAACCTGTCAGATTTATCTTAGAAACACACTGGACCTCGTACAAGAAGCACGTGTGCCAAGATTTTCTTTTATTGGCACGTAGAACTGGTTTAAGAGAACTTGCCAAGTTTTCATAATTTGAATTTCCTCTGGAGATACAAACACAATTCACAAGATCTACTGCGTGAGTCATGTCCTGATAGTCTGCCCCATTTGAATGTGTTTGGAGTTTAAAAATAAATAATAATTGGCATGTGAGCGCCCTGGCAGTTTTAGATTTTCAGGCTCCTGTCAGGTGGAGCGTCACAGACATTATTAGTCTCCTGTGCATCTCCGTTACATTCACATCTCCTGGAATGTCTCCCCTCTCAGCTGATTTAACAAGATGTTTCATAGCATCTCACTTATCAAAATGTCAAAGCATTCCCTCTTCATCTGCCTGGCTGCTGTAAAAGCTGTTCCAGTTCGTGTCAACAGTCCCAAACAGGACACAAACTGACAACCCTGTGACCACAGTTTAGTTTTCTGTCTGCTGATTTGTCACTTCCTGCTCTGCAGTATGAAACTTTTTTTACTCTTCAACCTTTTGCTACTGAAACCTGAATAAACTGAAATGAAACCACGCAGAGAGGAACAGGTAGCCTTATATTGCAAATTAGGTATTTTGCTTATGCTAAACATCACGAACAGTCACTTGTTCAAGCAGATGTAGGATTGGAAAAGGAAATGTTCTTACATGGTCTAATTTTTGATCAATAAGATGTCAGATCAATGTCACTGTTGATTCCTTTTTCAAAAACTTTCTTTGTCTCCACTCAGGAACAGCAACAGCCTCGTCATCAGGTCTAACTGTTCCGCCTCACCTTCTCTCTTAGTGCTTCGGGAGAGGTCCATTTGACGGGCAGCTTGGCAGTGTCCTGTATGGACGAGGCCTCCTTGGTGAGGCCGAAGTCGCTGACTTTGGCAATGTTGTCGTCGGACACCAGCACGTTACGAGCTGCCAGGTCTCTGTGGACAAAGTTGTTGGCCTCCAGGTACTCCATGGCTTCACACACATCACTGACGGGAGAGAGGAGGGGTGAGGCCTGCGTGACTCCCACAACTGGACCATATCTGGACATGACTGTGGCTCACTGTATTACTGCTGCAGTGGAAACTAAGTGGGAAGGAAACTCTGATTTCAACTGTCCAGAGATTTTCTTCCGGTGAAAAAGAGCAAAATCAGAAGATTCTGAATGATAAACAAAGAAACACTTACTGTGCAGTTAGCTGCACTCTGCACTCATTTATTATTGATTGAGCATGTGCCAAATTAGTAAAAGGTGATGTAATATATTGCCCCCCCCCCCCTTTTATGTTGATCCAGTTCAAGTGAATTCTCCTGCAGTTCTCTCAAGTTCACTCCTCAGTCACAAGCTTGCAGTGATATGAAAGTCTTCCGTGTGAATTCATTTATTTATGCCTACTGATCTGAGAGGAAACGCTCGCAGTCATTTTAACTTGTGAGGGGTTGGGGGGCTAAAACGTCTGAGTTAAATGTCTATTAAATTAAAAACTAATAAGGACTTTAAGGCACTTGCAGATAAAGGAGCCGTTAATCGAGACAAACAAGCTGCACGACGGTTTGGCCCATCAAGTGCACAACACTGTTGTTTTGAAAATCATTTCAAAGTCCTGTCATGTAAAGAGCAACAGTTTAGCTCCAGACTCTGAGCTGTGCTGATTAAACATTTGTCTTTTTGAACAAATGGAATAAGTAGCTGAACAAAGACAGGGTGGACTCACAGTGAGAATTTGAGTAAACAGTCTCCTCCCAACACGGTCCGACCTCGAGAGCGCAGATAGTCCACTAGGCTGCCCTGTAACAGTTCAGACCAGTAATCAGACAGGACTTTATCACCATGTTACACTTACTTTACTTTATCTTGAATTCTCAAGTATTCAAAGGAATTCAAATTCAAGGGAGTGGATGCAGAGCAGTTTCATCTTTTAAATATGAATTGAATGACTGACCTTGGCCATGTACTCTGTGACGATGTAGAGACTGCCCCTCTCCTCAACAATTACCCCTAGCAACTGCACCAGGTTGTTGTGCCGCAGTTGCCTGGACAAACACAGAAAGAGAGGTGGAAATATATTAAATTAAACATTAACTAGATTACATTAGATTAGATTAGCCTTTAATTATCCCACAGTGGGGAAATTCAGCGCTGACAGCAGCAGTACACAAACGCACATTTAGTGCACATAAGTGGACTGTATAAAAACAGGGAACAGAAATATATCATAGTAGTACATTACAAACAGGCAGTAAATGTGCAAACCTACACCAAAGGCAGTGACAATATGGATAAGGATGTGTAAATAAATAAACATAGATATGGTGAACATATGATGTTGTGATGAGAAGAACATTTATAATATAAGACAGTCTCTTCATCCATATCGCAGTCGGATTCCTCCAAAGAAGCAGGATGGAGTTAGATTTAAATGACAGATACTGGGACATTGTACATTCAAACATATTTTGTAGTGTGTGAGGGACAAAGGAGAAGCTGCAGGATCTTACGTCATGACAGAGGCCTCTGCAATGAAAGCCTGCGCTGTGGCGTCATTTTTGATGCACTTGACTGCCACCTTGGTCCCTCTGTAGTCTCCAACCATCACATCTGTGAAAGTCCCAGACAAGGTGAAGCTTCAGTACGAGTCTCCGTTATTATGGTTCTGATCATGTTGGGATCATTGAATATTCAGTTTCTCACCTCCAAACTCCCCTTTACCGATGGCCTGGATCAGTTTGAGCTCTTTTCTGTTCAAAGCCCAGCCACCTGCCAAAAGACGACAGTAGATACTTAGCAGCCATCAAAGCCAGAGAATTATATAATCTGCTTGATTGTCAAGCTCTTGTGCGTCATTGTACAACATCCAGGGGAAAACTTTGGTTGTATAAAAGACTGAAAGACTTGTTGCTCATAAAAGAAAGTCAGTTTGGAAGTAGAAAAGTTGAAAACAGCAAACCACTACACTATTCCATAATGCCTTAAAATATTCAGAAGTGAGTTTCACATCATGACCGTTATCTTCTGGCTGGAACAGAAATCCCACTCTATGAATGATGGATCTCTCATTTGGGAGGAGAAATCCTGATTTATTGCAACATTTATCCCTTTTCTGTTTCCTGGTGTGGGTCAGATGGGTACACGAGGAAGGAGGAGGTGGAGGAAGACTCATATTGACCTTGAGAGCTGGTGAAGCCAGGCAGTTGTCTCCAGACACAAAAGATGAATTACCCTTTGTTGATTAATGCTATTATGACGAGGATGATAGCTGAGCTCAGAGGGGAATGCAGGCTCTGCCTCTACGTTGTGTCTAAATATTCACACGTCCCTATAGACCAGTGTAATGAGCTGTGTGTGTCCTTGTGTCCTTACTCCTGGAGAACTCGTCCTGTGCTGCCACTGTTCCTTCCATCAACTTGGGTTTAATCAGCCGGGTACAAAGGCCATCAGCGTCTTTGGTGTAATGCTGGAGACAGAGGAGAAGAAAAAGACATGCAAACAATTTAACACACAACACAGAGTCAAGAAAGTTTGCGTGTTTCAATGTTAGAAAACACAAAGAGACTTCACGTCGTCATGCCACGGTTACGATAGTCCCCATTCTCTTTATTGCAGGCTAACGTAGAAAAAGTCTGTAGCAAAGTTGCTCACTCTCCCCTCCACCATGGCAGACCTGGATGAGTGATGACAAATTGATGTTCATAAAGTCTGTATGCAAGTGTTTGGTTATAAAGCAGAACTTGTGGCTGATCTTTCCAGCTGTGCTCTACACAAGAACATGAAGGCACTGATGAAAAGAAGTGTCACACTGCGCTGGGAGATGATGTGAGCAGCTCCTTTTATTTGATATGTGCGAAATAAAGCATGAAAGGTTTAACTTTCATCAACACGCATCAAAGTTAAAGGGTTTTGTCTTGAGGGACAAAAGAATCTCCGGCTGATTTCCATAAAAGAGATGGAATGAAGCAGGCAGAGGAGCAAGTCTTCGCTTTACTGTCAGCTGTTGCTTTTGAAAATCAAAATGAATGTGGTAGCAGAACATGACGGTGCTTCTTTAAAATGATTAGAAGCAATTAAAACTTTAAAAATACCATATACTGCAAGGTAAATTTTGTCTAACAGCTGAAACCTTCCAATCATCAAAATGCCACAGGCAGCAGCATTGACAGGATCACACAGATAAAAAGAAAATGAATGAACTTCTGCTGCAGATTGACGGTGTTTCGATCACTCTGGCTGTCAGGAATCTGATGGACAGTCTGCTGGGAGGTGCGGAACCAGGAAGCCTTTACTGTGGGAACCAGCAGCAGGGGAGGAGTGTGTGGGTGTGGGAGAGGTCAGTACATTTGACCATTCACCCCCAGAAATACAAGAAAACCAGACACGAAAACAGGTCAATATCTGCTCATCATCATAAAAATCAAATTACCCGTCAACGACACGTCAGGCAGAGTTTTGCTCTGGTGATGTTCTGAGAGAAGAAAGAAAACAAATCAAGTGCTTCCAAGTACAAAAGAAAAAAGAAGCTGACGTCTTTGACAATCAGTGAATCATCTGAAGTTACACAGGACATCAAAACCGTGTGTGATTCAAACAGATTCAAAATGCAAAGGAAGACGCTCTCCACCAACAAAACCAATGTGACTCAACTGCAGCAGCACATTTGACCACAGTCAGTGTGAGTTATAGTTACAACCACCAGGGAGCAGCATGGTGAAGAAAGGGTCAGCTCTTCCTATTTTCTCCATTGTTCACCACTCAAGGTGACAAATGAAGACACACACGTCTTCAGCGTGCTAGAGTGATGAAGCCACAACACTGTGTTTGTATTTTTACATTATCTTTAAAGCAGTAAACATACATTTACAGTACACAATGGTTGTGGAGAAATAAAGCTGTTCCCAACTAAAATGAACACAGAGGGGTGTAACCACAGAGTAAAAATACAAGCCAGGCATCGGAGCTGACAACACATTCACAGTGTTCTTACAAACCTCTGAGGATATAGAGCCATGTCTGTTTCATTTCTTCAGGATTTCTGCATCCATGACTGACATATAACTGACAAACATTACAGGAAGGAACCTCGGGTTTGCATCGGCACGCTTTTTATATATGCTGCGTGGCTATATTTAGCTCTATGTGAAGCCTGTAGTGACAGAGCTGGGAAAAGTGAGCAAGCTGGAAAAGGCACACAAGAATGCATGGAATCCTCTCATAGGCCTCTCAGAGAGAGAGAGAGAGAGAGAGAGAGAGAGAGAGAGAGAGAGAGAGAGAGAGAGAGAGAGAGAGAGAGAGAGAGAGAGAGAGAGGAGAGAGAGAGAGAGAGAGAGAGAGAGAGAGAGAGAGAGAGAGAGAGAGGAGAGAGAGAGAGAGAGAGAGAGAGAGAGAGAGAGAGAGAGAGAGAGAGAACAGGGAAATGCAGACAGCAGAGAAAACAGATGTAGAAGAGAAACATGAGGAGACACAACGTAACAGGCTGTAATGGATGACAAAGAGAGGAAGAGGGAAACAATATGCCAGGAATATGGCAGGAGGGAGATGGAGAAAGGAAGTGGAGGCAGAACTGAGTTGTGTGTGTGCGCGTGTGTGTGTGTGTGTGTGTGCGTGCGAATAGGAGAGAGGGATAGAGAGAAAGAGATTGTGGGTCGCTGATGATAACAAGAATGCACCAGGGATGTCGACGGTCTCAGAGCCAGCTGGCACATTCCTGTCGTCCACGTCCAACATCCCGCAAGGCAAAGCGACGAGGTCCAATTAAAAGTGTGATAGACGCCAATCCAGCTCCTCTCTTTATCTGAGAAGTCCCTCCAATCCCCACACCCATCACGTCTCCTGTCTGCCCCTCACTGCACGCCGAACCAGCTTTCAGATAACAGACAGGCAGCGAGAGGATTGTGAACATAAACTTCAGTTTGTTTTTGTTTTTTAAAGGAAACTCCACAGACATCAATGTCTTCATGTGAAATTATGTAATTGTCCTGCAGCACAGTTAAATTGAAGCAATAAATTCTTCTATTCAATTTTTAATAACAAAAAGCCTGACACTTAACAAGCTGCACTGAGAGAACATCTCGGCTTGAGGAACAGTTGAGTAATTATGAAAACAGTTAATGACTGTTTTTTTTTTTTTATGCTAATCAACTTATCTCTTAATGAACTAACCACATTTGGCCTCTGGGCTCCTGCAGCTGATCAGGACAGAAAGTGTTTTCAGCGAGATCGAGCTGCCCGACATCTCACCGACTCGCCGGATGTTTGCTGACTGAGAGGTCAGAAGTAGACAAAGCTTCCTCCACTCTGTGGTTCGGCTGAACATTTGTCCCTGACAGTTCTGTTATTAACTTTAGAGCACACGATCAGTCGGCTCTGATAATGACAGCCAATTATCTTTTACTGCTACCGCACTGAAAGCCAAGGGTATTATGGGTATCAGGAGTATTATGTAAAAAAAAAAAAAGGGCGCTTGAATGGCAGCAGCGCTCCCAAAACGGCCCTCACCTCCACCAGCTGCATGAGGTTCTCAAAATACTCCTCCTCGTCGATGGTGAGCTTGCCATTGTGGTAGATGATGCGGTAGTGCTCCACCTTGCCGTCGCAGCTGACGCACAGGGTGTAATCACCGGGATAGTTGGTGCTCTCCCGCACCAGGAACAGGCCTGTCTCCGGTGGGTAAAGGAGCCGCTCGGCCTGCTCTCGGGTTATCTTCCCATGAAACCAGCTACAGGGAGAGCGGATGGGACAGAGAAAGGTGGAGAAACAAAAAGGAAAGAGGATGTTAGAATGGAGGAGCCAGCACTAAGAGACGACTTGGATCAGTGGAGAGCAGTTTGTCAAATACCATTTTTGAGGAAAACTGAAAACATCATCAGATGGAATGACAACTGGTTTTCATTTTCATTACTCTCACTTGAAAATTCAAGCATACAGAAGCCACTTCCACCCATCACAGCCCACATTGCTCTGATATGAGAAGTGAAAAACAAGAATGGGGCAGTAATAGGAAGCACTTCCAGTCTGTTCAGCCTGAGTGGAGCAGGGGCGGGGTCTCGTACTGAGGAGTCACAGAGAAAGTACCTGAACCCAAACAACAGGAAACGTGCTGCTGGCACACACACACACACACACACACACACACACATACCTCCCCCCCAAGGGGCAGAGTCGAAAACTGACATGCAGTAATTGCAATAACAGGAAAAAGCAAAAACTGGCCAGACGATGTGGTGGAGGGGATAGAACCAAGTCACCCACTGCTGACTGAGGTCAGGGAGATCAAGAGATGGGCTGACTGTTAAACACACTTTGGAGTAAAAGGAGGAAAAAAACCTCAGGCTTGGGCTAAATGAAAATGTTGGTCAGAGTTCTGCTGGTTTGAACTGAGAACAAATAAAGCTCTAGCTTCCTGAATTAGAGGTTAGCTGTATAAGCCTGCTTCACCCTCACCATATGGCCTGGTGGATACGTCTATAGACTACCAAAGGATGGATTGCATCGTCATGCAGCTCCACTGGCCTCTCAAATCTCTTTAACGAAGACAAATATTTCTCAAAGTCTTTAAAAAAGACAGCAAATTGATTGTTACCTGTATTCAGCAACTGGATGTTAAATAGAATTAGGTCATTGTCAGGATTTAGAGTTTAGACATCCCTTCTTTTCTGCGCCTACAAATCTGTGGCCCTGAGCTCCAACACACTGCCATCCCAGCAACCTCAACCACAAAACTGCCACTGTACCCCATCACTCCTCATGTGAAAGGTTGTGTTAGCTGCAAACAGTAGCAGCTCAGAGGGTGTCTATCCGTCTTGGCCAGTAAATGGGTGGTAATCAGCTGTAATTGATTTAGCCCATTTTCTCATGGCAGCCTCTGTCACTCCCTCCTCCACCTCCTACTCCTCCTCTTCAGACTCGGCCTCCTCAGACAGCGAGGCCCTTGCGGCAAAGCAGCTTAATATGGGTTGAGTTGATTAGATCAGTGCAGGCAGCTTCTCCGATGGACAGCAGCTTCTTAACTCCCACTAATCCGAGACCAAGCGCCAAGAGTGGACGGCCCAGAGAGACACATATACACTGGTTGTTCTGTCCGCAGAAATTAGCTGCAATTTTTACACATTACGTCATGCCAAAAGCTCGTAGTAAACGGCGTGGTGGCAACAATGGGGAATAGGGAAGGAGAACAGAGTTGACCACCCAAGCTATCTTCAGGCTGCTGCTGTAATTGGGCACAGATGGCTGCCACATGGGGGCAGCACAGAGAGCAGACTGGGGGAGATGAGGACTGTATTAACTGCTATGAAGGAGTCAGAGTGAGTGTTGGACAGAAGACCACAAATCAACCCTTGTGTGACCCAGAGGAGAAGGAGAAGTCGTCTTTGAGGCATCTGTTAGTCATACATAACATAATAAAAAAGTCCCTGTGGATCACTGCTGATGCCTCCAGTCCACAGCAGCAACTTCAGTATTTTGAAAGAAATAAAAGCACTGAACTATGCAGTGAGGATATGAGGTCAGTATGTGTAACCAGACAAAATGTTCAGGAATCTCATCATTCCTATAAATGTTTTCAAAAGTCAGATTTGTGACAGTGGAGACAAAGTTGCTTTATTCGGTCATATGCTAACTGTTGTTGTCATCCATCAACCCTTTTTTTTCCCTTCAACTAAAACAAATCTAAACAGAGATATAGTAGAGCCGTAGCTAACACTGGACTTTAGTAATCCACACTGGGCCGGGCCTAATTAACCACTCACTGTGCACAGCAGCATAGAGTGGAAAAGGCAGAGGCTTTCATCTGCAGATGATGAAGCCAGATAAAGAAGGTCTGACATGTTCCAGTGGCAAACCTCAAACTATTAAGACCTCAATAAACAATACTGAGAAAACTGACATGCTCATGACTATTGATCTGTGGGAAACCCCCTTCGTATTGTAAAGATTTAATCTGTGGAACCAAAGCCGGTGCAGCTTGCTGTCACACAATGTTTCAAAGTAGTTAATTAAGTACCTAATGCACATAAGCTACTGCTGTCAGTAAAATATTTGTTTCATGAGAACAAGGCCAAGCACAGTGGACCGCGAATGGAAACACTGACAAACCCAAATAAACATGTCACCTCAGAGGAAGCTTGATGTTTCAGATTAGTTCAGAGGAGAGCATCTCATAGTGCAGCACTGCTCCCAGCAGTTCAACTACCCTCTTCTCCTGATGCCACAGTTCCTCACATTTACCACTGAATCAAAAACTTTCTACTAATCTTTAAAGTTAAAGCATTGTAACAGCCGTTACGGCCTTGACTTCCCTGTCCTGTGTCATTTGCATATGCCTCTCGTTATATCTCCCTCCGTTTGCAACAGCAGCGGTTTCAAAAAGTACCATTCAAATGTAGTGCAGCTGGTCCTGGCCTCTGTGGCAGCCAGACAGTAACGAGAGAGAGCAATAAAATTCAAAAGACTGTAAAAAGGTGAAGATTTTATCTTTTGATGCTTTAACTTTTGAAATCAACAGTCTTCACTTGCTGCAGGGAACAGAAACGAATGTTCACTTAAAAAAAAAAAAAGATGGAGACTAAATGTGGCAGTGAACGAGGACCACATCTACAGAAAATAGCCTCTTACTCCTGAACTTTAATTTGGCATTTCCAACAATGGTCAACAAATACAACATTTAGGCGTTAGTAGAGCAGTTATTTATCATTAGAGCGATGTGTTTAGTCGTCTGTTTCCTGTTCTGTCTCTGATACTTACGGCATAAGACTGAGTTTCCCTCCTGACTTGACTCCTTCCCTTTTCTGGACATAGTTTGCTGGGATTGTGCCCTCTCTGCCCACTGTGTTCCTTGCTCTGTACCAGTTGGGATCCTGAAACAGCCAAAAAAATGAGATGATGTTAATAATCCAGGTGACCTCAGTCAGTCTGTCAGTCTGAGTTAGTAGCAGACGTAAAGCAGTGGGATTAGAAACCTACAGTACTTCATGGTGAAGAATGGATACTGCAATCCACTTTGACACTGCTGCTCCTATTAGGTTTTTATGGCAATAAGCCGCTGCAAACACTGAGGGCTGCTGCATTACCTGAAACACCAACGGGAGCCTGAGCCTCCAGCTAAAAATGAAAGCCTCTGACTGTTTGATGGATTTATATTCACTCATGTCTAGTGTTTTTTTTTTTTTTTCCTTTTTGGAGGCAGCTCGTTTGTTTTGTTCATGGTTACTCTGATTGTAAGCATCATAATAATTTATTAGAACGTCAGCATTAGGAGGAAGCTTTTAGTTTTCTCTCAGCATCCTTTCACTTTCCCGGTGTTGGATCTTCATTGAGCTTGGAATTAAAATTTAAAATGACAAATCTTTAACATATAAATATTGAAGTTACAGCCAATATGAGATATGGCTATTTGGGACAACTCTAGTATTGCCTACATGAGATATGAAATCCCTTAAACAGCGTTTGGAAACATGACTCTTTCCGAACACACCAATCCTTATTTTATATAAATGTTCCTCAATAGCAGCAGAGCGCTCCTCACTCACCCTGGTGACTCCTATAATGGTCAGTACGTCTCCTTTACAGAAGGGCAGGTCCTGTTCGTTGGCAGTCTGGAAGTTGTACTTGGCCACACACTCTGTGCCAGTCGACCATGGAGCCTGGATCACACAGGGCAGAGAGGAGGCCACATTAATCACAGGGATTCCACTCAAGTTGGCCAGAGGAGCTGAAGTGGGTTATCTGTTATAGCTCCAGAGTCAGAACAAGAGGCGAGAAGACAGAAATATAAAGAGAGGAACTGAAAGTTTAGTTTCTGTGTGGGTTTGCTGTTCCTGTCACGTTCTTTGTGTTTTCACCCAAAATTTAAGGTGATGGTTTCTCACCTGTTGAGTTAATTCATTCCATACAGTCGATGTAAAAACCCAATAAAAAAATGTAAAAATACAGATTAAGTTTTGAAAGGATTACACCAGCTCAATGGCCATTAACATGTTCCAACCAACAGGAACTCTGTAGTCAATACTCTATAAGAAGCCTAAATAAAACACAGAGGTATAAATGATCCACAACATAAAGCTTTATGATTCACACACATTTTTCACCATATTATTGCCTCTTCTCTAGAGGTAATGTTTCCGCCCAAGTCTCTAATTCGTCAGCAGGAATTTTGTAGGAATGTTACTTTTCAAAAGTACATTCAAAGGACAACGTAGGCTCAAAAGTTCAAATCTGGTAAGCTTTCCATTCTCCATCATTATTGCTGCCTCATTTAGTTGAGCGACTCACAAAATAAATTATCAACATGTTACTTTATCAGACTAGATGTTTAGCTTCAGCTAATTGTGGTCATCTCCAACTTGTTCTAACCTTGTTAGCTTTGTTACAGCAGCTTGTAGGACACAAGGTTTGGGTCTCTGTCACACATTTAACAAAGACACTCCACCACAGTGGAAAGTCCTCACTTGCTTTGAAAGTCGGTAAAGATCTTGAAGCAGTATACTGTTGTTACCCTCTTTGTCAGCCACTCTGAATACAATACAAACAGCAGCTTCATGCCTGAAATTCAAATGTAAATGATGGCAGGGATATCATTCTGTTTGCAGCATTAGAACAGCAGACGTGCGTTCAAAATCATGCCTCAATAGAGTGAATGAGATGAAATGAAAAAGCCAGAACACAAAGCAGCAGATGTGAGTGTGTGAGGAGGGTCCTGGTACAAGCTGCTTTATTCCTGACAACACACAGTACAGCTGCATGTGTCTGATGCATTCTGAGTCAATACGACATAATGAGATAGGACCCCTGCTGACAATCGTGTCTGAGGGTTACAGAGAAACCTTACTTCTCTGCTGATTTTAATTTCCATGTGTGGTCAATTGAACCAAAGAGCTTCTCTTTACTTACAAAAATTGGTTTTGCTCAACAGACATTTCCTAGAGGAACTCCAGTAATTTAAAATGAAGCATACTGCACACAACAAGCAGCTGAGGAAAGAAACCAAGACTAAATTTAACCTGATGTTACATTCACATCTGAGAGACAACAGAGGACTTCCACATGCCTGTCTCCTGAAAGGAAAGTGGCCCCACTCCTTCAGCTTTACAGGAATCTGATGACTGAATACTTTTAAATGGCTGCCAAATATTTCAAAGGTCAACCGCATAAAATGCATTGTCATTGCTCAACAGGAGGCTGTACACACCCATCTAACTAGTTTAATTCTGGAATGACATTGAGGCCAGTTTGATGGTCTGCTGATGGTGCCACAACAGCTACTAAATCTTTGAACTTTTTTTGGGTTGGTAACACGACCAACAGGCGACACTTCTGCTCCTCAAAATATTCTGGTTCAATGGCATCGTGGCATCTTTGTGGTCAGTGACTGTTTGACGTGGGCGACACACCATCATCAGTGGAAAGCCGAGACCACACTGAATGTGCTACAACAAAACCACAGTCAGGATTTTTGAGTCTTGAGGCTCAAATATCCTGAATAATCCAACACGATGATGATGATGACAGCATGATTAATTATTTGCAACTTAGATTTACTGGCAAAAACCTGATGGAAACATCAGAAATCCCAAAGGAAGAAGGAATTGGCTGCTTGTACCAGCCTGATATGTGGAGGAAAATATTTCATGGTCTCATCAAATGTGTCCGGCTGCATTTTGTGTGATTCAAAGCATTTAGTGAAATCAAATGCCTGGAAAAGGTGATGTTTTTGAAGATTTTTACCTGGCTGCAGAGAAAACAACCAGGGTCGATAAGTACATGTGAAGGCAGAGGATGTAGGAGAGACAGTAATCCCACTCTGAGGCATCAGTTAAACCACTGAGACGGCCTGGTAATGTGAAACCACCAAACCTGAGCTGAGCACTTTGATGGATGTGTGCACAGCAGCTATGTGCTCCAACGCAGAGCTGGAGATAGGGATTTATTTCAGCTCCTTGTGTGTGCAATTGTCTGTATGAATGCAGTAATGTGTGAGATTGTGAACATTTATACAGTCACGTAGTCTGATGAGTGACATTTAGAAATGTCACCTTGACACCATGATGGATGGTTTTTACTATTTGATGTCACTCAATGAGCTAATTTACTCATTAATCATCATTGGAAATAATCATCCCAAATTAACAAATTACCTTTTTGAATTCTATCTAATTAACCCTTTTAGACCCACATTAATGCCTTTCAATTTTGAACAAACTACTGAACATCTAAGTCTTTCTTGACATTGAAACTAGTAAAGGATGTCATCATCAGCATTACTTTTGTCAAAAAGCTTGACAGAAGAATGTGCATAGTACTGTTTCCATCTGGAGAGAGTGAACTAACTCTCCATATCAACATTTAAGAGCTATAATAAAACTTGGCTGCTTGTGCCAGAGAGAATAAAACTCTTGGATTATTTATTTGGACAATGATGTTAAAGTGAAGACCTTGAACAAGAACTGCTTATAGAGTTCATGCATTTTACACCTACAGCTTTCATACTTAAGACATGCCTGCCAGAAGAATACACATAAAGTCTTCCATCACAAATATTACAACTGACATTTAAGAGTGTAACTGTGAGAGCCAGTGGACCCAGACTGCACTTGTGTCACCCAGAAGCGGAGACTTGCTGCCAAGTAAGTATTAAAACTAGAGAAGCCTAATGAAACAGAGGTTTTTGTTTGAGTATTCTTTTTATGTTTTTTGATGTCAGTTTTATTCAGATTCTAGGAACAAAATTGAGAAAATTTCTGCAGAAAATGAACGAATGCAATTCTTATTATACAGAAGTCCCTTTATGACTACATTACCCTCCTTAAGATGGTGTGGCTGCTGAGGGATAAAATGTATCAGATGCTGGTTGATCACAAGTAAAATTGTGTGAAGTGTTTTCATATTGTTGCCCCTGTTAAAATACCTGTACAAAATGTGCCTCACTTACGTGGATCCCAGACATGATGAAGGGAATTGGGCAGCAGGTGTCCTCAGGCAGGTAGCGGTCAGTGTTCACCTAGTACCATCAGAGCTGTTGAGAGAGGGAAAGAGACATTAGAAAAAGGAACAATAATGAGTTTATCTTTTGCTACAGATAATTATTGATCTATATCATTGCAAAATGTGTGTGCAAGAGTGTGTTCTAGAAGATATATAGATATAGACCTCAGTTGAAGATGGTTATCTCATTCTATATTTTAACATCTTGACACGCTGGTACATACTGGAGTACATGTCAGAGTGAAGCACAAATAAAGAACCACATTTCACCTCCTACACAAGCAGTGGAATGACCTTTCCAAAGGACCTGACTGTATCTCACTTCTATATGCACCCTCTTCAGTCAGGGTGGGTGGTTTAACTGGCCTAAACAGAAAACTTCGAGAACTATGTGCTATGATATGGATTTGTGACCACTGGTTCAAGAATTTTAACTATCACATTGCATTATATTAGCTGCAAGCATCGGTGCACCCTAATGCATGTTAACAACCAGTGAGGTCTTTTACCTCCTGTGCCACAGTGCCACAGTATTCTGAGGTAAGATGTCTGAGACGATAAGCTGAGGGGTGGCTTTGGAACTCTTTGATTATTATGGGTTTTTAGTAATAACATAGTCACTGGATCAAAAGTCTGGAATTCTTAGAGCATAAATGAGTGCAGACATCTCTGGTGTAAGCTGTCTGTCGAGCATCTTGCTTCTGCAGTCAACTGCTAGACTTTTAAAGGTGACCTTGATCCAGAGAAAAGGGCGCAGAGGGGGAGAGAGATGCAGACAAAGATGAGAAAAAGGGTGAGAGAGAACTGAGATGATGAGAGTGCGCGTATGCATTTCAGTTTCCATTTGTGGTTGGGTGTGTCAAAGTGTATGGCTGAAAGTGTGTACAAAGAGTGGAGAGGGAGTTGGTGTGAGCCTAAAACAGTGTGTCTCTGGAATGCTGCCATTAACCCCCATCTGTGTGTGGATTCTTCTTGTGTCTAAATCTTAAATGCCAAGCAGCTCTTAAAAGGCTTTTAGATTTCTATTATGGCCCTGCATTGTCAGAGACACAATGATAAATCAGGGCCAGCATGGCAAATATTATCATAGCTTGATGGGGTAACAGTAAGTGTGTAAAGGCTTCCTGGAGTCGTCTCCATTCAAAGCATCTCACTTCCGACCAGCTCAGAACAGGAAGCTGAAATGGGCAGGGAGGTGAGTAAGAAAGAGGAAGTAGCCGCACATATTTTCCAACATTTCATATGAGGATGGGAGGGGCTGCAGTTGAAGGGACTCCAGCGTGAGCGTGGGTACTCTGGTCACTGTACAGCTACCATTAACAGAGTCAGGTCAGAATAAATCAATAAACACGGCGAATAAAGCACTAAAACCACTCCAGTGTAATTCATAGCTCAGTTATTCAAACTAAATGTGTCCTCTAAAAAAGAGCTCATAGCTTTTATATGCTTTTGTCTATTTGATGGAAAGTAGCTTACCTTTTTGTCCAGTGAACATAAGCCAGTTTCCCACCAGAGCTCTCAAAGTAACTTAGTGCACTGTGTAATTTTGGATCTATGAAAACGATGCATCTCCTTCAGTGGCCCTAGCTACTAGCTGGCAGGCTCTCTGAAAGCATCTATGGCCAAGCTTCAATGCACTGCCATATCCTGTGTTCAAACAGGAAGCAGCCTAATTGCAGACCATTGCAGAGCTGTATGCAAACTGACAGAGCCAAATATATCCAGGGCCAGGCTGCTCTGGCACAACCGAGGGGCGCTTCTTTCACGTTGACACTCTTCATGCTGGAACAGAGCATCGCATCTCACCAACACACAGCCACACTAGCTGGACAATGCAGGAGAGACGAACAAGTGCTATTCTTAATGCTCTTCAGTGTTGATAAATGCCTGCCAGCTACTCAAGAGCTCCAGCAACACACTTCTCAAATCACTCCCCTTAAGTTAGTCAAGTGCTACTCATTAAAGGCAGTGAGTGAAAAGACTTCTTCAACTTTCTCTAGCAAGCTGCAGAGTTATGACACTGCTCAAAATCCTACTGAGTTTGTCACATGTCCATACCCATAGAAGGTATGGATAGTACCTCTCCTCTGGTTATACTCTTGTATAACATATTTTAATCTTCCTTAATATCTGTGCATAAACCAAGGGCTGTGTTCAGACTGACAATAGCACTGTGTCTAAAATATAAAATAGAAAAATAGAAAAAGGCTGCATATGTTGGTATGCTGCCTGACTTACCAGTGAGAAGATGAAGTCTGAACCAGTACGTCTATTTTCAAAGCTTATCAGATGCTAAGACTAAACAACAGTTTATATCCTTCAAACTGGATTTAACAGCTCAGGAGTGTGGCAATATTTTACTTCAATATAATGCTAATTAGTGCACTTAAATCTACTTGGTGTGTGGTTGGACTGGTTTGGATGTCAGATAAGGCTGTGGATACGAGCTGGTAAATGTTGCCGTTGTGCTCAAATGTTCTCCATATCATTTGTATAGTATAATATAATATTTTAAGGCCAGGCATCAAGGTGAACATTTAACATTCTAGCTCACAACAGCTGCCACATACACACCAGTGGAAATCACTTACTCCTCCACTCCCCTCCTCCTAAATTACTCTCTGTGCAACAGTAGATGCTGGTGACAATGTCATGGCAACACAGCAAGTGATGTAACCAGCAGTCTTTCAAGTGGCCAAAATGCACCTTTGTCTTTTCCATTGTCATGCCAGATGACAACAATATAGCTACTTTTGCATCTTATGTGCCATTTCCATCATCACTAGTATTGTGTAGTTCACATCATGACATGACGTACTTGAACTGTCTGCACAAGCCCGGATGCTTCATACTACCCTAGTGTGGTAGAGCTGTTGTGGTAGATCTAGATTTGAGTGATAAAGTGAAGCGGGGTCCCATTGCTTGTTTACTATCTACTGGGTGCCTGTGCGATCTTGTTTCACCACATTAATTTTTCCCTGCGCTGGTTGTGCCTCTGTGACAAACTCTTTCTATACACTGTACTTGCACAATAAAACAGCGTTAAACTTTCCTTCTGTATTACACCACCATCCAGAATCCTGAAGCTTTGTTGCTCTCCTCATCACAAAAAGCATAGACACAGTCAAAAGGCTACTTTACTAGTTAATTTACATTTATTTAATTTATTTTATACTTTAATAAATCCTTGCTGTTTGTACTGGACATCTACCAAAGGCAAACAACTGAGTGAAGCTGCTTCGGCCATTGTTGCTCTGTCAGCCCTTCCTTGGTTAATTAAACAACTTTCCTTCAGGCAGGCCCAGGGCTATTCACAGTTTAAGAGGGCATAAAACTCTTACTTAGGGTGACAATCGAGCTTGGCAGATAGATGTCTGTTTGAAGGAGGATGTCATCATTAGACCTTCTCACTGAGCCAGCTTTCAACAGCCGCTGTCATCGCCAAGCTATGAGCAGTAAACAACATTCCCAATATTCCAAAACTGGTTGGTCAATTAATTCCACACAAGTTGTTCTGTGTGCAGTGGAGAGACAGAGAGCACCAGAGACAGCACAAAATGGTTTTGTTTTGCAGCAGTTTTTAGCTTAAGTCGATAGACTGAACTCCCGACTGAGGCACAGCACAAAGTTTGTATTGTAGACTCAATTGGCAGCAAAAAGAAATGGAGGGAAATATGGAAATGTGACCTACTGGCCATGCAAATGTACAGTATGAGCTTTAAAAAAAAAAAAAATTCTCCCAAGCACGGACACTTTGTAAAGTGCTTGACAAGAGACAGCAAATTATGACCATACATTGTATGATGTGTCAGGAGGTGCCTGAGACTATGATATCCTGGTTGGGAAATATGCAAATACAGATTTGTGCACAAAAAATAGGTAATACATTTTAGTGTCTCCCTATGTTTGACATTCAGCAAAATTTATACCTCTGTGTTTAACATTTACATCAAAGACTAAGTTAAGGCTGAGTTACTTCGCACAAACAGGACAGGTGTCTATTTTTAACGGAACAGACAAGGACTGTATTGACTGCAATCAAATCGTCGTTTTCTGCTCTAAATATGGACTGGGGATTATAATCACTGTTAATAAGCTCAAGTCAGACTGCTCCTTCATTTAAATCAGCCTGTTTGTGATCCATCTTCCATCTGCCAATTCTGACTAGTGTGCTATAAAATCTGACAAAATTGCTGGTCCTCTGTTTTCTGCACGCCTGCTCAGTGATCACTGAGCACATGGCAGCGTCATGTTCCGGCTCAGTTTTGGCAGCAGGAGACAATCCTTTGCCATTCTGGATGGTTTGTGTGTCTGTGTGTATGAGAGTTTGCTTTCACTGAGTAAATGCATGACCCCAGCTCTTTCAATCACTAATATCTTTGCAGGCCTAATTTCGTTTGACCTGCTTGCATATGAATGTGAATAAAGTAAATACTTATAACTACTGACTTCACTTGGTTGATTAAATATGCATTCCAGCAAGCCTGATCTAGATGGACACGATGATATGAAAATAAAGGTGACTGGCCGTCCCTTTGAGAAAGCACATTGTTAGTGTTTAATTATGTGTGTTAGACCAGGATACATGACACTTATAAAGAAGTCAGCCAATCAGAAGAGAGGCTTGTTTATCGCCTTGGCTAACAAAAACTGTTTTTGATGAAGGTCCTGGGAGAACCATCCCAAGGGGAAACATAAATCTATAGAATGGTTTTGGGTTGTGAAAATAGAGATATTTCTTCTTTTATCAAAACATCAGGAGTGTGTAAAATACAGAGCCATTAAAGAAATAAGGGAGTGCATCAAACTGCCCAAAAGGCATAAGAGCCCTGTGGTGGACAACTTCTCTCGCATGCATGTGTGCATACATTTATATGCCAAGCGATGCGCAACAAGGAACCACGGAGAAGGCTTCAATTAATGCAAATGCAGAGATATTGTGCAAAGCAATAGAAGCAGTGTCCCCAGTTTCATGCTGTTTTCATCTGGATGAGCTGTCTTCCACCACAGCAGGCAGCCGCTGCTGGGCCTCCCGTGCTTCAGAGGCCACGTGACTGACTGACAGTGTTCAGAGGAGGGTTAAGAGAAAACAACCATAAAACACTGTTTACTCACCACACCGAAGCAAAACCAAATGATGAGATATTTACTGTCAGCCCACTAGTCCCATTCGTCATCTTCCATTTAGAATTCACAGTTTTGGAGCTAATTCTGATGTGATTGTTTTACATACGAATGACTTGTCAGTTCATCTACATGGCCTAACTAAAAAGAGAACTTCTTGATCCTGAGAGAGATCCATGGGATTATACCAGAGAGATGTTTAAGGGGAAACTTAAATTGTGTAAGTATTCGGGAGCATGAAGGAGAGACGGAAATCTCAAGTAGAGCAGAGATGGGAGAAAGCTGCAAGGGATGATAAATAATGAAGGAGATGATTGTGGCACGGAGGAAGTTAAGAGAGACTGTGACTTAACCAATCAATACAACTGTGTGTCTGCCCCTGTCATCTGCCACATTAAACATTTCTTAAGGTCTTCGCCTGTTTCTTTAGCTGAAGTGCTCTTTTTACTGTCCCAGTGAAACGCTTCCCCACAGAGACTGACGGATGCAGGCTTCCGGGTTGAGGTTGCTTTGCGGCCTTTTAATTATTTATTTCTGTAAAACGCTGCCCAGCACAAACACAGACTTCTAGCATAGACCAGCAGCTGCACTGGAGGGATTAGATTTCAGTGCCTTGCTCAAGGGTATCTCACTGATAATCATTGGAAGAGGAATGCAAGATTAATGGCATTTCCCTTTACACAGATTCACCAGATGGTTCAGAGATTTGAACTAAACACCATAACAGTATTTACTGAATTATACCCCAATTTGTCCTGCTCCTTCTAACACATAATAGCTTGACATAGCCTGAAAGCCCTTCAATAAATCATTCATTTCCAATTCCTGAATGTGATCAGGAACACCCATAAAAAACATCAGTTATGAAAATAAATGTTTAAAGCCTTGTAATCCACAAAGACTTTTTATGTAGTTGTAGTTTTATGTAGTGCAATTAAGCAAATAAAAGCCGTCATTATTCTCGCAGGGTTTTAAGTGATGCCATAAAAATAATATTTGCTAACAAGAAATCACTGAAATTATCAACTGAGGAAGAGCGAAAGATGATAAAAGACAATTTCTTTGCAGTAGAGCAGCAGAGTCATATGCATGTCTAATCTAAACCCGCTAACCCCTATTTTTATCCAAGTGAATGAAAAATAGAGCAGCGTGACAGACATACCTCTCCCACAACAGACAGACAGACAGGTGGATAACAGCTAGCCTTCCTGCCCTCCTGACGTAACAAGTGACGGCCTCGCCACTGATGACA
Source organism: Echeneis naucrates (assembly GCF_900963305.1). NCBI lineage: Eukaryota > Metazoa > Chordata > Actinopteri > Carangiformes > Echeneidae > Echeneis > Echeneis naucrates. The sequence continues at coordinate 26,287,658 of NC_042513.1, forward strand.
GATTACAAAAGCAGAGAGGCAGGAAGTGGATGAAAGAAAGGAAGAGGGAGAGAGAATCCCCCCCCCCCTCTGGAGCTGTGGGAGGCTGCTGGACTGGAAGGAGCAGAGGGGAGGAAGGGTAGTGGTGACGGCTTATTGTTTAAGCTGTGTGTGCTGCGGTTCCAGTCTCAGCACACACTCACCCGGCCCTGGCTATTTATATCCTCTCAATATCCATGCAGGCAGAGGCAGGCTGCAGTCATTTTCATCATTGCATACATTATGGAGATGCAGCATGAAAGAGTCTGTCTGCTTGGGGTGTGCCTGCTTGTACTACTTAAAAAAAACAACAACAAAAAACAAAAGAGGATTTCCCGATTTATATTGGGATGATTTTTACCAGGACTGTACACTGTGGTTTTTGTATTCCAAGAAAAAAAATGCAAGCAACTTACAAGAACTTCTCAATGAGCTACATGATCAACATCACATATTACTCTGCAGTGTTTCAGCCTGCTATGATACTAAAGAAAAGCAGGTCTTTTTCCCTGGCAGCACTCAAGCTCCTAACATACTGATTACTACATTTCCCATGATGCAACTCAACTGGATATCTCATGATGGTTCCTCGAATTAAGACGACTAGTCCTAGAGCCAAAAAACACAACGAACAGTTCACTTGCATTTACAGGTTGAGCAGTTCCCTTAATGTTGAGTAAACTCAGCTTCATGTTTAGAATACGTGGATTCCTGCCTTAAAAATTCATTTCAGCTAATTTCTCCCAGTTGGGAGCTGCTTTGGAAGATTGACAGAGCTATTTGAGAATAAACGTCACTTGTCACGTAGAAAGTCATACAAAGAGTACGTCTCCCAGTGCAACAACATGGTTCTTTCATCAGACTGTGGATACAGGCAAAATTGACTGTGGAACAAAGTTATTGTTGGCTGAAGTGTCTTTAGGGGAAATTCTAATGAGACAGCACTGGCCTTATCATTTAATGGTCAATGTTAAACAATAGCAAGAGAGACAACCTATGGGAGACTCAGTTTATAGTTCACAGAAAATTAGGCCTGACTACCTTTAAAATGGCAGGACATGAAGAAAAGGCCTACGCTGAACATGTACTGCCAGGGGATCTGAAACGTACATTGTTTTGTGGGTTGTGGGTTGTGGGGTGGTGCAATTATACAGACTTGGATCAATCTATTCTTCAGCCTTTACAAGTGAGATGAGGAGGAAATCTGGCTGCTGATGAAGGCATACGTGTGTCCGAGTTAACATGCAGAGTAGAACAGAAGGACAGCATGACTGAGGACGACTGCGTTCTGAGTGCAAAGTGGTGCGTGGAGGCGGACAAGAGTAGGAAGCTCATAGAGCTGTGAAAGGAAGGCTGGGAAGTGGAGGGGGTGAAGGCGTAGAGCCAGAGTGTCGGAGATTCTGGGAGCCTCAGTGCTCTTCTGACAGGACATCTGCTGTGGCAAACACACACACACATACACACTCATCCTGTCAATGTTGTTGCGCACTCAATGACAACATACACACAACCACAGTAGCACACACAAAACGCCCTCATCCTCTTAATATATGCTGCCACTTGCATACATATACACACACAGATTCTCCAACGAAAGCCTGATGGATGCTGTTCCACACCTACTTAAGTGGCTTCAATCATTCCAGGGGGGAGAGAGAATGAGTGAGGAGGGAAGGGGGAAAATGCTTGGCCCCTTTTGTGGCCTCTCCTCCTCCTTTGATGGCAACACATGACAACTCCTCCATTCAGACCAGAGGAGGAGGCGAAGCATTTGGGATGGAGACACAAAGAATGTCATTAGCAGCAGCCATGGGAGGGTGCTGGTACAATATGGCAGTGGCATTACTGGTGACTTGAGCTCCAAATCTCGCTAATAAAAGAGGCATTCAGTGCAGAAGCACTGACACCATGAGGAAAATTCTGCATGGGGGAGACTCTACAGGGGAAAGAGGAGTAGAGATGCGCACTGGGAGAGGGGGGGGAATTTCTAAGGACACTGACATACAAGTTTTTTTCAAAATAGAGATTATAGAGATGTGCTGAGCAGTGAGTAATCCTAAATTGAGAAAAAATGACAATGTGCAGATTCAGTTAATACAGCGAGGTTATCTAAGGGAGAACCCAAGGACACATAGAAACAGAGATGTAGTCTGGATGAAATATGAAATACACATTACAGTCGCCATGTCGTCTCTTTCAACCAGTGTTTGGTCTTGTCAGCCAGAGCATGACTGAAATAAAATAAAGTGAACTGAATGTAGCTCCCCTAATGTTCAGTATGCTCTTGAGGCAATTATATAGTTTCCTGTTACATAACATTTTCTAACTGCAAATTAACATAATCATTATTATGAATTTCCATTGTAAGAAACAGCTTGTTTCAAGGATGCATTCTTCATCTGAATTAAGATTTCGCAGGGAGATGGACCAAAAAGAAGACACAAAGATAGATATATCCAAACACAGAGAGATGGAGACGTGGGAAGGGGGTGGATAAAGAGAGATATAGATGATACAAAGTAAGAGAGAGGGGAATGGGGAGGACAGAGATGACAGAAGCAAGGACATATGTGAGGGAGGAGGAGTTAGGGGAGTGGGCGAAGAGGGTGGAGAATCGAGACAGACATGAGTGCTGAGGACTGCCAGTGTCTTGGTGGAGGACTGTATCTGCTGGTTCTTAATATTAACAGCAGTCATCTGTCGGTTCCAATGCCAACCATGAATAATAGAAGCTCCACCCAGCTATGCCAGCTCCCTGAATTATTAATTCACAACCACAGACTTGCATTAGCACATAGTGTGGGGCACTCTGCACTGAGGGGTGCAGCCGCATATGCCTGCTTAGACTGAACCACATGTGTGTGCAAGCACAATATCTGAATAGGCATTTAACACATGAAGACTATTCCAAACATATTCACTCAGGACAGGAAGTGAAATGATTTTGCAGTCTATCAAGTTTTAGAAAATCCCTCTGCTGCAGAGATGCTGATGAATTTTGCATTTTGTTTGACAACAATAGTGTTTTTTATATAGATAAGAAACACTACTTTTATTTCCATGTCATATCACAACCTCTGAGATAAATACTCACAGGTCTTTTATACCTTCTGGAGAAAATGTCACCACACTGACATAAAAAAAGAAGCAAACTGAATTTGGCTCCCCAAATTCAAATGAGATGAAAGCTATGAGCAATTATCCTCTCAAAATCAAGCAAAATGACTAGTTAATAGATGTTACCGTTTCAGCCACAATTGTACAACCCTAGAGACGGCGGTAACTAGGTCATTAGCTTCTTTTCATAGACTAGGTTAAGAAATGTAGCCTAATTAGCTAAAAGGAGATCTGCTACAGGACACACTGCATTGATAATATGTTACACATCACGTAAAATGGGAGGTCTGAAGGCTGGGTGTGTGTCTGTCTGGATGTGTGTGAGTCAGAGCCAAAACCCCAGGGCATGTATTGTCAACTTTCCTACAGACAGAATACTGGAATCTTAGGCTTTTAATAAGTCTCACCACACATACAGCCAACATTTACATTCTAGTACACTCATGTGCACGCAGATAGCCAACTATTGACTGGATTTGCGTCTTCTGCAATGAGCTCCTCTCATAGAATACAGATTCTCCTGCACTCCACACCTGTCTTGATGAAAGCGGAAAGCAAACCTGCTTTCTCCTCACACAAATCCAGCCAGTACACATCCCGCAACTGGCCTATAGTGCCAGGCAAGTAAGTGACACACAACAGCATCAGCTAAAACAGCAAACAGAGTGAAAAGCCTGCAACGAACAATGAACGTAGACTAAAAAGTGCGGCTACAATGAAGTATTTGACAGTGTGTGTGCTCCACAGAGAGTGTAGTGTAGGTTAAGAAAGACTGCATTTGGGCAGCACAGCCAAAGCCTTTTTTCACCTGAACATGAGGACACTGGGTGATAAAGCGATAGTGGTGGTGAGAAAACTCAGGTAGACGGTGAGGCACACAAGACAACACAGAGGAGAATTTCTGCTAATGCAGAGCCAATGTTTGCAGAGGCAGCAACTGCAAATCTAGCCTGCGGAGAACAGGGCTCAGGGACTTCTTCAGCAAATTCACAAAAGCCTCACACACACTGAGTGCAGTGATAACCATGTTCACTCTCACAGCCCGGGGACATGTATGCAGCGTCATGCAGAGGCCTGTGCTGATTGCACGAAGCACTCATTTCATCTTATAGTATTATTGTATTATATTTTAATACATTTTCAAAGATTTGAGTGTTTACCATTATTTATAATGGTACAATTTGCCATTTGTATAGAATATGATCTAAAAAAAAACAAACATGTATCTGCATGTTCCCATTGCTTACTTACTTATCCTACATTTTCATGTTTGTGTGGAAGGTTCACATCATTCATGGTCATTCCAAGGTCCAATTCTGTTCTCAGAAGGCTGAGACAATATGGCAAATGAAAGCAAGACTGTCAATACTAATCTCATTGCCTATTCATTTGGATTAATCTCTTTTGGTCTGGTAAATTACTACTCAATTAGATAATAAAGATAAAACCATGAAATCTTACATTTAGAAACTGGAACAAGACAAGCGTCTAAACTGATATTTTGACCGAATCAAATAATTCTAAAAGAAATTGCTGATTTCTCTTGTATAATCAAGTTACCGGATTATTTAGAAGAGAGAACTGCCACAGACACTTGACACCAGAGCAAACATCCTGTTCATATAATGCATTTCACAGTAAAAATACAATCACAAAAGCTTTAATTGTCCTAATTTAAAGAATGATGCTTTATTACTGCAATAACATTGTGGTAACACCAAAAAGAGCATCCCATGTCAAAAGCAATACACCGTCCTCTGCTAAGTTAACTGAGCTCAATGGAAGAAGTATATTTGGCACCAACTGGGAAAATAATCTACAATTTAACATTTGTCCAAACTCTGCCACAGTCTTGACCTTACGAGGTTAACACTTATAAACAAATTGAGGAATATGCAGGGAGGAGTCCTCGTATCCTAAATGGTTGGTAAATTCTTAAGTTCCCCTGAGACTCAAGATGGAGCTTTGCAGAAAATTGAGATGGGTGGCTGTATGCTCCCCTGATGACCCTACTGTGGTCTGGTGAAAGGCTTGGACATCGGCAGGAATAGCAGATAATCTGTGTGGGAGTGGGGGTGTGTGTGTGAATGGATGTGAGTGACTGAAAGACAACAAGCTAAACTCTACACGTTAGCACAGCGCTATCAACTGTATCAATACAAACACTCAATAATTTAGTTCAACAGACTGATACCAGTCCTCCACTTAAGATAAAGATTAAATAAAAATATTATGGAAAAGGGCAGAGCTCCGAGTGGCTGTCGTTTATTTATTGTTGCTTTTTAACCAAATTAATCCTGAATGAAAAATATTGACATCTATCTCTACATTTTCCAGAGAAACTCTATACCAAGTGGCAAAACCTGCCCCAAGTAGAAGAGTGTGTTGATAATGTACATTAATATTTACTCTGGATAAGGTCTTTACTGAGATGCAGCATTCGCATGAAACGACCTGTAAACAGTTTATTCCACAGTCATGGATGTTTTTTGTTATGTTAGTTACAACAGTTCATTCAATGGCAAGTAAACAGCAAAATCAATCAACAATACAAGCAGGGAATGGAATATTTTAATTGTAACCCATTGTATTCCGGTGAATGTCCATGTCTCTTTGTTGGTATATTCCCATATTACTGGTTTAAAGGGAAAGAGACTGACAGTGAAAACTGTGACTGCTGCTGTGTTTTACTATAACGTTACAGTTTGACGTGAGCATTGGTCAGACTGTAAGAGGACTGAATCCTTGCAGGGAAAGACACCCCTCACCCTCATCAGAGCTTTTCAGTTCTGTAGGATGTTTCTTTTAACCTGACTAATACAGGTTGGGTGAAAACTGGCTAGAATAGAACACGGACAGGCCATTATAATGCATTTGGTAGTTTTTGTTGTTCTGAGTTGCCTGCATTAAATCACTACCATCCAAGAAAACCTGGACAGACTTTCACCGGATGCTGCGATCTCTAGGAGCCCTGAACAACAGGTGAGAGCTGCTAATCAACTGACAAACACACCTACTGTGTTCATTTCACATCCACCTGTTTGTTTTCTAATAATGACTTGCCACTACGACCATCTGCAGTCTCCATCGACAGATGTAACACCCAAGTTCCATTTGGTGCACATGTGGAACACAAGAAGGACCCAAGGAAGAGCAACCATTATAATGGTGACAGCTCAAGAAGATCCAAAAAAGTAAATGAGCTATTTCAACATTTAAGGGGGTGGTTGAAAGGGTTCAGGCAACAAATTAGGTGCTGATAACATTATTGTAGGATTTCTGTGCACAAAACTCTGCAATAATGTCCATGCAGCCTGTACTATAGAGAGCTTCTTGATCTTTCATTTGCACGCACATTTACTTTTCTGCATCTTCGAAGTCAAGTCAAAAGCTAAATTGCACAGAAATGACTCTGAACATCAGATGAAAGAGGAACAATAGGAGCATCACTGCTGAGGAACAATTCATTTTCATCATCACCATCATCCATTCTATGTTCTTTTAACATTTTAAAACGTTATAAATGTTTTCAGCTTCACATTGTCTGCACCTTCCCCTGTAAATATCCAGGGGTCCAGTGAACCGGGACATGGGCTGACCACACGGTGGAGGTGAGCAGGGAAAGCCACAGGTATAAATGACATGCTGGCACAAGTCTTTGGTTCTTTCTACTTGCTGGTTGGCTGGAGATGAGTTTGAGACTCATTGAAATCTGCCTTTGAGATTCTGCTCCAGTGTGTACAGATTAATCAGCTGCACATTCCTGCCACGTCCCTGAGCCTTGTATTGAGGTCTGGTCAGTGGGGGTGGGAGGTCACTGAAGTTCACTGAACTTATTGCCATGTTTATGAAACCAGTTTGAGGCAAAACCTACTTTAGGACATGGTGCATTATCATGGTAGAAGCTATTAGCAACGGTAAACTGCAGTCATCGAAGGATGCACATGGTCAATGACAGCCCTCAGATAAGACAGTGACATTTAAACCGTGTTTGGTCGGTATAAGGGGCATTGAGTGTGACAGCATTAATCCATCCAAAAGCCTGAACTGTTGGATGGATTCATGAATCATGCTGTCAGCATTTCTGTCCATCTTCTGCTGTTCTAATGTAAGGAACCGGACAGGATTATTTCACATGGAAAAATGGCCGAGGCAACAGTTTGGATATTTAAAATGAGATGTATGTATGCCCCTTCAGCAGGTCACTGTGACTGACTGACGGGACATCAATACAGTTTGGTCCATAGTAAATAATCAGGCCAGCCTTTCACCATATTGATGCAAAGAGTGGAAATACAATACAACAGTCCAAGCACCACTGCTGATCAAACCCCGTGTTTAAGGCTTTTCACACATTTGACTAAAATTATTCATCAGCTCAACATCTCTGTACAGATAACAGTTACTTTATCTGTCAATTTAATTTTGGAGAGAATGAGGCCGTCTACCATAAACATCCTCAGGCCAGAATCCTTAATTATGTATAATACAGAAGACAGAACACAAAACACATCTCATCTCAATTTTGCTAAGTGCAGCAAAATTATATATATTGTATATTTTAAGGTGGTGAGAATCTGACGCACAGAGCAGTGTCCTATAGTTCATGTCTGCAGCTATGCAGGAGGTGAAGAAGAAGCAGAGGCAGATGCTCCTGACATCACCTCTTCTACATGGATCCACTCAAAGAATAAGTGTCCGGCTGTTTTCCTCAACCAAAATTTTTCCTTCTGCTCATTATTTCAGTCCCCCCCCCCCCCCAAAAAAAGAGAAAAACGCAGGCTGATGTCATCCAGCTCAGTTAAATAAGAAGCTATTGTGTCGTGCTGTTTTGCACAGTGGGGTAGCTCTGCTGGGTATAGAAGCAGGGTGGTTGGTGAAGGACGAGCTGGGGCCTATAAACCTCACTGGTGACTTGGCAGTTTTGGTTGATTTATGTTTTGAAGAATTCTTCACTATCTTATTTCTTAAATGACCACCTCAGGTGAAAAAAATTATGTGGATAATAAAACCTTTTAGCTGTAGGTTACAGGAATGGGTGGAGGGTGTCAGGCTGTCATCTGACAGGTCAGGCTCCATTTATATCATTGCCTTGTAAACGTTGGAAATTAGCTACCACACAATTTTTGAAAGAAATTTAGACATTTTCCAGAAAAAAGCTGCTGATTCAGACATTTGTATTATATCTTTACTGTATTCCCAATGTCTTGGAAATAAAAACAATTGACTTAGAGGCATTGATAGTGATCCTAACGACTGAAACATATCTTGTTCTGGAAATGTTAAAAATACTGGATTAACAAAATCATAGTGTGAAAAGCTTTTCAGTGGGGACTCTCTGGAGGCCGTGGGTGTAGTGAAAGACCAGCCATGTGTTAGGGCCTCGGCCCTGCTCATTGCCTACATTGTGCAGCTAGTCAGCAGGCGTGGCATTAGAAGCCTCCCGCCTTCAAGGAGCTGCCTGACTGACCAGCCGCTGCCCAGATGGAGCAGCCTCCGCTGAGTTTGCACACAAGATGGCAGCCACAATGCCACTATTCTACTGGGAAGCATGATCACCAAGAGGGAGTGTATGAAGCGGGGAGTTAGCCACAATCACAGCTCAGCAGGGGCCAGACAGATAAGAAGATTAATAATAAATACAAAGTACAAAATAAGACGAAAAAATTTGGTCCCAACTGTTGATGTTTCTGTTCATTATAATTACAATGGGAGAGAATTGACTTAAAACTAGTATGCTGCAAATTGTGTTTTCACAAACACTTGATTTATACTGATTTATATCACTCTGTGATAAACTAAATGATATTATTAACAAAGATTAAAAAAAACACACTGCCCTTAGACCATTGATGGCGACAAACACACCCACACTCATTTTAACCATTTTGAGTGCACCATGTAGATCCTTGCAGTAAACCTTATAGACGACCACAGGTTGCAGTATTTGTCAGCGAGAAGACACTTACAGACTTTACACAGCAAATGTGAGTACTGAAAAAGTTCGACATAGCTTATTTATGGCACAGTAAGTTCTTTAATCGGAAGTGTCTAATTTACACAAATCGCATTGAGTCCATTTATCAGTTTAAGACACTGAGACCTCACGGCCAACTCGGTGCAGTGGTGTCTCTGCAAGTGTTTGAAAAGAGGAAGCAGTGCAGGTGCAGTGCAGATCTGTTGCCAATTTCACTTTCCATCATCATTTCTGAATAAGTGGACCATGCCATTGCTTGCCACTTTGCATCTTGCAATCGCAACAGTAAACCTGTATTAGTGTGTGCAAAGATCCTATCAGATACTGCAAAATACATTACACTCTGTACTTTGTACATTTGGCTATAAAGAGTCACACTGCTAGAAACTCAGTGCACTTCCCTTTCCAGGTAATAAACACGCGTATCCCAGGCTGCTGAAATGCAGACAGCCATGAGTAAATGGCTGTCGATGTATCTATGCAGAGTGATATAGCCTACTGTGCAGAGTAAGTCTCGCACCATCTGTGATGTCCTTTTGCTCATGAGTGTCAGTATACTGTTAAGCTCTGCACCAAAGGCACCATGTTAAATCCCTCCTCTGGTATTGCTCTTGCTGATTAAAGGGACAGTGGATGCTGGAGAAAAGAGGCTGGAAGAGAAAAACGAACTAAACACGGTCATTGTGTTGAGGTCAGCAGGGCCTTGGACAGGCTTCAAATGTGCAATGAGATGGTCAGCGTACAGACAGAGGAGCCATTACTTCCCAGCTGAGCCCATAAACCAAGCTCAGAGCTTAACACAAGACAGTAACAGAGCTCAGCTCTAAGCAGCTCCAAGGATCGATCAGAGCCATTTTTTCCTCTCTCCTAATAACTCATCGCCAAAAATAAAAGGCTTGGCATGTGACGAAACCCTCCAGACTTGTCCCGTCACCTCTAGTCGTTGTCAAGCTGCACCTCTATTAGACTACTATCTAACCATCATTCAGTCAGTGAGATGGGAAGAGAGCTATTGACAAGCAGAAGACAGACAAGGCAAAGAATTTAGCAAGGCTGAGGATTTAATCTGAGTCTTCTGATACGTCACTGAATGGGTCTGACTTCACAGATGGAGCTGAAGCTGAACAGGCTCACTACTTAAACCTGAGATGAGTCATGCTGTGTTTAGAGGACTAGTACAGTGTGCTACAGTGAAAAATTATGTGCCATTTTTCTCCCTCCATAAAAATGCCACAAATTTTTGCACAGAGAGGAAAAAAGGTATTAATTGCAGTCACTCTTTGCACAGACCCTCAAGCCACTGTGTTGGACATCCTCGCACACCGGCAGCAGGTTAGCCCTGACAGACGCAGCATACGGATATGTAACATGTTGCAGTCTGGTTCAACAGATTCCTCCGGGGATAATGGATGCCAAACCCTCACACCCCCACCTCGCTCCAGCCAGTCCTGGTGACAGATTTCTCTAATAGAAAACTCAAAGCTTCCACACTGCTTTATCAGCACTCAGCACAACAGCTAAAACAGGTGGGCTGCAAAGTAAGATAACAATGTGGTAGCAAAGAAATAAAAAGGCGATGCCAACTGTTAGAGCTGATCGTTGCTTCTTTTAAAACCCAATTTAGGAACCAATATTAGATCTTATATACAATGTAGACACAACAATAACAACTGATCTGTGTGAATGAAACCTATCTGCATACAGTAATTATATCTCATGTCAGACTGCCCAGTCATTAATATCTCTATTTGAACAATAATGAAACTATCACAAATTGTCATAGTCAGCCTAACTAATCGCAAGACCAAACAACCCAGAAGTGAGATTGAAAGTGATTAGGTGTTGTGGAAAGCAACTAAACACTTCAAAGGCTACATTGGTCGTGTCAGCCATGCCACAGCTTGCTAAAGTATGCACATTTCAACATTTCAGTCATACTTTCACCTTCAAGCTCTGACTGGGACACTAACAAACAAGGCTAAAGCTGCAGGGAGAACACGGTCTGCTCGGGCTCTGATTCATTAAACACTGACAACATTTAGAAATACCACAGCTGTTTGTCGTTCATGCTCCTTAACCTGAAAACATCTGTGTTTACGAGCATCCGCCCTGCTCAAGTGTCCTTGAGCAAGACACTGGGGATCTCACCGGCTCAATGATGGTGGTATGTAACTTAACCTGACCTCTGACCTTGCCATGGAGCAGTGTAAGAAGAAACGGGTTCCCCTCTGGGATAAACACACTTTCACATAATCACAACAGTGTTTCCATGAACGGGACAACTCTTGTGTAAGACTGGGACAGGGACCAATGCAAAAGAATGAAATCATAGACCCAATATCGGTGGAAAGATACTGATCAGTGTTTCCTCAGGCTCAGGGGCTGAACCCCAGCTCCAGCCCTGTCCTGGAGGAGGCGGCGGCTACAAGTACAGTGGGTCCATTATCGGACAGAGCCTGCCGCATCAAAACACAAAGCAAAGGCAGGAGGCCAGGCCACGGTGTCTGCAGGTTTCCATTTTCAGTTTAATTTTCCACTGCAAATCCAAAACACAGCTGCACGTTTTCCCTGTGTAATGGACTATAAAAGACAGTCTGTCAGTGTGAGAGCTGAGCTACAGTCTGCTAACAAATATTTACCAAAGATAGAGAGTCCAAAGGGTCCAAGCTAAAACAGAAGAAGGCGTTTAAATAAATAATCATTTTTAAAAAGACCACAAGGCGTTAGCAGCGACCGGAGTGTCCGACTATGGACGCAGCAAAGGGGTGGCAAAGGGGGAGGCTTTTTTTTTTTTTTTGGAGGGGGGGGGGGGGGGGGAAGCCCATAATTATAAACACAGAGGAACCACACAATAGTCATTTTACAGCCGTGTTGTATGTCAGACTGTGTTACAGGGAGCCGACCGACCGAGGGCTTAGCATAAACAGTGTCCGATAATGGAACTCGTGACGTTACATTGTGCGTTAACTAGCAGCACACGGCTAACGCTCCTTTTTTTTTTCCTTCTTAACCGTTAGCTCCGTTAGCTCCGTTAGCTTAACGGTTAACCGTCCCAGAGAACAGGCGGCATCTCCAGCCTCGTTTTCTGTTCACAAACAAAACAAAACAACACAACAACCTCCCACGGCTAAGAACGCTGCAGCAGCAGCAACAACAACACAACGGAGACAAAAACAGAGACGGCGCCGGGGGGGTAACTCACCCCGGACAGATACCCAGATACCCCGGCGGAGTGGCCCAGATGTGGCGGTAGGTTAGCGGCGGAGGCCCCTCCGGGTGTCTTCCTGCGGGTGGGGGGCATCCAGGGCTCTTTGCAGCGGGGTTAGACAATCCCAAACGTGGCTCTGCTTTGGACGGTTGTCGGTAGTGTGTCTGCATGTGTGTGTGAGTGTGTGACAGTGTGTGTGTGTATGTGTGTGCGAGGAGGCCTGCTGCTGGGAGGAAATGGTCTCCGCTCCGTCACCGCCGCACGCATGCGCAGAGCAGCGGCGCGGCCGGCGGGGCTGACGGTGTGTGAGCGCAGCCGTGTGGACACAACAGGTGAGACTCCACCTGTTACAGCTCAGCAGGTAAAATCACCTGTTAGCTCAGCCGTGTAAACAGATGAATATTCCTCATTGTGTTAGTATAATACAGTATCATATAAACTGAAAAATGCTCATCAGACATAATAGGCTTTATTGTGAATGCGCTGCTGTCTGACAGTAAATATCATAAACGGAAAACAAACACCTTAAATATAAGAAACTATTTAAGTTAAAAAAATAAATGCTGGAGCCAATATATAATGTACAATAACAGATGAGGTGTTGCACCGTGGTTGGAGTCTAGGAACCATTTGTGTGGCATGTGTGGTCCTGGATTTCCTACCAGATGGGAGGTGAATGGTAAGCTTTATTTCTGAATAGTCCAGATTGCTCAGGTCGGCTTGGTACCCCCCACAAAACTTGCAGGTGTGCTCTCAGTTCTTTTAAATCAAAACGCCTTTCATTAAATCACACACTTCACTAAATCTTTTACCTTTACATTTCCTATCTTTTATTATATTTTAATATTTCATTTTTAGTTTTTAGTTTCCTAACCCTGTCTAATTGAAGCTGTACTGTAACTTTGCATTTTCTAATGTTGTCGTTGTACTGCTTTGCTGATGCCTTATGTGTTTATGTAAAGCACTCTGAATTGTCTTGTTGGTGAAATGTGCTTTATAAATAAACTTCCCTTGCCTTGCCACTTGCTTTGTGTTAATATTCATAGCAAATTTCTTAGGGAATACATTATTACATTACAGCTGAGGGGGCTTATATCAAGATGAGCACGCCATAAATATGTATAACCAGTTAGCACAAATAAATAAAAGCACATCCTGAGCCTCAGTCATGCTGTTACTGACACTGGCTTCAAACCTCAATTACAGTGACACATGATCACTGAACATTAGATATATCATCAACAGAAAGAGATAAGTAAGCTCAGCGTCATATTATTCACATCACTCCTCTCCAGATCGTGCTGAGTCTACCAGCTCAAACTGAGTTTGCACTCACTGACTTGAAACATACTAATATATTGAAGCGATGATTGAAGGGACTGAACACCACAGAACTCTAACTTTGTGTACTTAGAAAGGTCTGTTGAACTATTTTAGTAGATGTGTGTACTGACTGCCTCAGATTCATTTGTTCTCCTTACGGCTGAGCTTTTCATTTTTTAACATTTGTTGCATATTATATGTTTGATTGAACTTTATAAAACCACACAATTTTTACTCTGGCTAAATAAATAAGGACTCTGATGTCAATATCTATGCATCTGTCTGAATGTGTCCTCTTAACTGGATATATGGAGATTTTTACGGACTTACTTCACACAAAGTCGTTTTCATGATGCTTATTATGCTTGTGTTAAATGTCTGCTGCAAACCAAAGGATTGGGCCTGGGTCTTACCTTGCATGTATATCAAAGTAATGGCCATATTTCTTTTATTCAGACTTATTTCAGTGTTACAAACTCTGATACAAGTAGTCTCACAAAAGTTTAATGAAAAAGTTGAGACAAATATCAGAAGTAAAGTAACTCACGAAGCAAAATGGTTCCAATCAGAGTAGTTTGAGTGAATAACCCGATAAATCCAGATCTGATTGCACAGCGTAGTGAGAAGAACCCACTACTGCCAAAAACTGATATTTATCTGTTGAATGTAGCGTTTCAAAACAGAACTGAGCTCACTCAGCTGTAGGTGTGGCATTTTTTCAGTGACCACCATTTTTTTATTTCATTTGCATATAAATGAGCACCTACTGTCATCAAGATCTAGCCTGAATGTTTACCAAAGAGATATTTTGTGCCTCTCACATTTACCCAAAGATACATAAAAAAACAACAACTACAACAACAAAAAAACACCACAACTCTCATTTAGGTTTTCAGTCGGACATCTTTACAAAATGACCTGTCAGTAATGTCAGCTTTAACCAAGAAGGCTGCAAACAAAGACGCCTAAAGTTCAGCTACAATCTGGTATTTTCCAAAATAATTTGGCTGTTCTTTTTAAAGTCATATACAAATGTTGTGTCACTTATATTAATAATATAAGTCTCTTATGAAGAACTGACAGTAGTTTAAGCTTTTCTTCTTCCTTCCACCAGATTTTCAGACCGGGTTTTGGGCAGTTTATGGTTTTGAGTAAGAGATGAAGTACAATTGTCACAGTTGTTGCCTTGTTCACACTTAGTAACACAGTAATGTCCAGAAACCCAATTAAAGCAAATTTGCTGTTTTCATTGTTTGTTTGTTTTTTTTTATACTTCAAGTGTTGGCTAGAAACAAAGTTAATGAGGACTAAACATTAAAAAAATCCCACCTGCATAATTTCAAAAGTGCACAGCTGCCAGTCTAAAAATAAGGCTGTTTTACTTGTTCTTGTAAACTTGACATTTGCTGATACAAAGTTCTTACACAAGATCCCAATGCTGACAGAAGGAGAGGAAGGTGGTTGGAGTGGTTATTTCAGTGAATGTGGCAGAATCTGATGCATCAGAATGTTTCACTGCACCTGCCTCGCTGTAATCCCTGGAGATGAAGATGGTTTTTGGGTTCTTGGAATGTGTGCTTCAAATTCCTGTCCAATCTGCTCAACTTCAGATATACAGAAAATTAATCCTCTGGGGCTTTTGCCACCACTTCTCATTTTAAATGTCAGTAGTTATGAATTCAAAACAACCAACAGTGCAGAAAGAGTCTCATCTCTAGATTGTTCCTGAGGCGTAGTTAAAAATAAATACAAATATAAACTCTGAGTAACGCTGCCTTTTCAATGTAACATGCTGCAGCCAGTGCTGTACAAAACTGGCCATTTGTGTTACAAAACAAATCTCCATTCGCTCTGAAGACACAGCAGGTGAGAATAAACTGTGGGTCAGATGAATGGCAGCTTTAGATCTGTGGCCCAGTTCACCGGTTCAGCGCCCAACTCGACCTCCAATCTAAAGGAGGAAACAGGAACTAAGTCTCTGCTGCTCTGACTGGTCACAGGGTCAGAGGTCATGTAGACTCACAGTGGTCAGCATTTTGTAAACATATTCACAGAGCCCTTATCATAACACACCAAAGAGCAGGAAACCTTTCCCTCTCAAAAACAAGAGGTGCTGCACGCAATGTGCTGCAGCCCCGAGGAGTATCCAGCGTGTGAGGAGAAACCTGCAGCAGAACATGTCATTGAGTTCTGTAAACTCTGTGGCTGGACAGGGTCATCGAGCTGCCACATACAGGGGGCCATAGAATCCCAGTGGAAAAACAAACACCACCCCGCAATAAGAAATGAGTGGATACTCTGTTACGCTCGGTGCAGAGGAATGACAAATTTACATCCAAAGGGTGAGTGGTATCTGATTCCAACTTCCTGGAACACCAGCTTTGGGATGCCAATGTCACAGAGGTAGAGACTGCTCTCTGTGTCAGCAAAAGGTAGAGGAAGTCCTAAAGAGAGAGTCCACTTGGCCTCAACAGTTTGACGCTGCTGCCCGACTGGAGGGTCGATACTGAGGACTGGGGCCCGGTTCTGGTTGGCCCAGTCAGCGGCTGATCGGTACCAGGACTGTTCTCTTAGCAGTGGGTTCTCGTGGCAGTCCAGGCAGTTGATGAGCAGATCGACTGGGCTCGTAGGAAGGTCTAAAGTGGCAGAAGAACAAGAAACTGATGATGGATGCGTTGTTCAAAAGTTGTCTCATCAAGCTGGATGCTGCACTTTGGAGATACTAGAAAACAATCTATCTCAACAAGTGTCCAAAATAATGCACAGGCTGAAACCCAAAGCTCCACTTGGTCAGGTAACTGTTCCCTGTAACTCAACCAGCACACCATCAAAAACATCAGTGGGTTCCAGCTTTGACGTACAAAATGAGCATGTGAAATGACTCTACTCCACTAGAGGGCAACATTTGTCTGTGCTTGTCTGCTCCAACATGACAAATGCTTACACAGGAAATCAGTCAGACTTTCTTCCATCTCTGCCACTGAATCCTGAGTACACAGGCTCTTAATCATCTCCAAACTTGCTGCTGGTGTGTTTCACCTTTGATGCTGGAACACTTGTTTGCCACTCGTCCCGCTGTAAAGGTTGACCTCACTGGCGACAGATTCCGGTATCTTAACAAATCTGGGCAGGAAGAGGACGACTTCCACTTCATGGTTGGCCAAGTGTCGACCACAGCTGATGCCCTGGGCTCCCTGCAGATGGGGCCCGCACAGGAGGACAACAGTGGGCCTCTGATGGACATTCTTTGGTGTGAGTCTGGCAACAGTCAAGACATGCAAAAAGAGATATTATGCCACAAAAAGCCAACTAAACCAAATAACAAAATCATCATTATCACTATTTGCGGACTCCAATTGCTCTTTTGGGTGTGGCTGTGTGTTTGGGGGACAATAGTACTCAACCTGTTGAGTCAGGATTATGTATAATTGTCACAGTTGGTGCCTTGTTCACACTTAATAACACAATAAAGTCCACGAAGCCTATTAAAGACAATTTAATGTTTTTGGTGTTTTTTTACTGCAAATGTTGGTTGGAAAAGAGGTTCATGACACGAGGACTTCACTTTCCCACCTGCATAACTTCAGAAGTACGTAGCTTTTGAGACTATGCAGTTGGGAAAGATCTGTGTTGTTCATTCAGTCACTTTGCGATGGTTAAAAACACAACCACTATGCACTTGCAAAATTGTGTTGCCAATAAACTAGCTAATAAAACATTTTATAAATGACTGATAAACATTAAAAAGATAATTAGAGGTCAATATTGATCGTGCTAAGCTAAAAGTTTGGCTAAAGGTCAGGACACAAAACATCTTACACACAATTAGAGGTTTCATTTTTGTTGTGTGTTTGCAGAGATTTTTTGCCTGTCAGTGAAAAACCAGCATAGTTCCTGTGAAAGTGTGATAACAATACAAAATTAAAGCAGATCTGAACTGAACAGTGAATTCAAACTTGAGACAATAATCCTGTTTGTTCTCTAAAACACTGATCTGTGCTCCTTTGATTTTAAAATACGCCTTCATGGCTCATAAAGGTGCAGGTAAACAATACCAATCATGGGATGTATTCAGTCGATGAGGATGTTCTCGACCTGCAGTGTGACCGCTCACGGAACTGCTTTCCTGACATAATAAACCCTGAGGGGAGTCAAGGTCAACATCAATGTACTCATGTAGAAACATGGCAGTAAAGATGATTGTCATGGAAACTGGAAAACATTACACGGAAACAAAATATGTAGGCAGAGTAGCTTGAGTTAGGGGATTCTCTATTTCACACACCGGAGGTTCTGTTGCATCGAACTGTATCATAGACACTGATCAACCTTCTGCCTTGACACAGTTATTAGTTCTTTCAGGCCTTATAAATCATACCAGTATCCAGATAGGTGCTCCTCACCTGTTTGGTCCACCCAGCAGGGTGAGAGCCATCTGACTGGAGCAGACACCGACGGTCTCCAGCCTTCGCCCTGGTGACAGGCCCCACTGCTCTGCAGCTGCTAGAAGACGCTTATGATGCTCAAAGGAGATGCTGGGCACCACCAGGCCTGAGTCTGCAATGGGACAACATTAAGTGAGATTAGGCCAGCTGCTGCTTCCTTCATCTTACAAACATCTGGCGAGATGCCGTGTCATTAATTAAACGAGCACAGAAAGCACACAAGCACACATTTCTCCATTAGCAATTAGCACTGTGATTAACATTCCTCCATAACGATCCAAGTCATGTCAAGCTCCGAGCCAACCCAGTCAACAGAGTCTTGCCCTACAGAAATGATCACATGATGAACAGACCAAATAATCATGTGCAGGCTACATATTCATAAATCTTAAATCTCACAACCTCCAGCATCTCCCTCTGGAACTGAGAAAGACTGAACCGCATGTATCAAAACGGGAAAAAAAAAGGCTGATGAATATTAATAGACATATTTGGATGATCGGTTTCAAGTTCCACCAAAAAAAAAAAAAAAAAAAAAAAAAAGCTGCTTTAATATTTTTCCTGGGTTGTATAAGCAACTTATTTTCATCAGTGCACTTTGAAAAACAAAAGCTGGAGCAGAGGTAAAACTCAGAAACTGCCCTCTCAGATAAGAGCAGACTGGGCTACAGATAAATATGCTCCCAGGTTCTCAGGGGTGGAAGTTATGTTTAAGTAACACAGATGTGAGGAACCCATTCCCCAGGGAAAAGCCCTTCCTCCTCCTCATGACCTGATCTTGTTCCCATCACGGAAGATTCTCCATTTCCTCTCCTGTTTTGTCACTACTGTCTGCAGCAACAAAGGAAAGATTGGCAGCCTTTACAAAACATGACAAACATGAGGCGGCTAGAGTGAGACGCCTATTCCCCGCAGGGCCCGAGTTCACACGCACCATCACATGGTCTCTGACCAATCTCCCACCCCTTAGCTCAAGGATGGGGCGGCGCTGCCCTGGACCCCCCACATTGGCTGCCGTCTCAGTCAAAACACACAGCAGGTTAGCGTGACAAAAAAAGGGGGCAAACATCATATACATATGAACACCTGTACCTGTATCCCAGCGGTTTGTGGTGAAAGATTGGGGGGAGGACCAAACATGGTGGAGGCATGGTGGAGGCCGGCATGAAGAACAGATTCAGTTCCATCTCTGATATTAAACTGCTGACTTGTGCAGAAATCTTGCTTCATCAATGTAATTATTGAACTCCACATTTTAAAATGCTTCACTGTCGGAATACTGACACCGTCCTACGTATTGTGCAGGTCTTTACCTGTGGCATGGAGAATGTTCTTTGCAGGTAAAACACAGCGACTTTATGTGGAGTGGATATATTTCATCATTTCTACATTTCTACTCTCTGCCTCTGGAACTTTCACTTTATTATTACTTTTTGAAAGGTAGAAATTAATTAAATTTTGAGCAGTTCTTTGTTTTCATGTGTGCGCTCGTGTCAAGCAACCGAACCTTGTACGAATTGTGTCTCTTGTGTATTTCTTTTTTATTGCTTTATTACATAACTACAGTTCAGGCCTTTTATCACTATACAAACTGAAGTGTGTAGAAACCTTTAAAGAGCCTGTGCTAATCTTTGGCTGTCTATTGCCTGTGGCATATTAGAAGGGTAATGAAAGTCAAGCTGGGGGAACTGCACGGCTCAGGATCCCTTTGATAAGTAAAGCTGCTGTGAGGCAGTTAAGTCCTTAATGGCCTCCAACAGATATCTGTCCTGGTAGCTGAGAACTTGGTGGCCTCATTGGCGTGCACAAATTGACACACACGCACGCACCTCATCTTCCCTTACACGCTCAACGGGGTGGCAGGCAGGCACGCACGCACGCACACGCACACACCCTCTTACACCAGATAACTATGCATAAACACAGCAGGCTCATGCCGTGTCTGACTGAAATTCGGGCTTATCTTTAAGTTGGTCCTGCTCCCCTCCCACTATTCTTTTATTGATACCACACAAAGACTGCTAATATGTTTCAGCGGGCAAAAGAAATCTGGAGCATGCCAGTCCTCATGTGAGCGATAAGCACAGGAAAGTCAACTGCCTCTTGTCATGCAAACTGCTGCCTTGAGTGCCAAGCTCACGGGAAGCAGGAGTAGCACTAGTATGCACTAACTGCTTTTCAAACATGTAACCAGGTGTGCTTCTAACTAACTCGCTTGCTGAAACTCTGAACTTGCTACTGCCAATTCTACACACACAATGTGGTGTGAAACAAACTAGACTAACTAAACGTGGTAGCCATCAGCATTCAGCGGCTCTAAAATAAACTGAGCTGGAAGCAATCCTTCAAACATGACGAGAGAACCAAAGGATCTGAAAGCAATACATGCTGGCGAGATGTGGGCCATGTGCAACTTAGGGCTTGTGCTGGGATGTGGAGAACGCGACGGGGCTCTTCCTTTTCTGCAGCGCAAGAACAGCAGAAGGTTCACTCAGACAAAGGAAAGGATCTTAATGTGGTAATCTTTCAGATTCCTTTGGTAATATATCTCTGCTAGCAGAAACTCATTGTGTCTCTCTAAACTCAGTTTTGTAAAAATCTCTTAACAATTGGCCTCTGGATTGTCTGATAATTTTTTTCTTTAACCACAGTGAGCACGGTTGCTTGTGTCAGTTTATCAGTTTAAGATGCTCTTTGCAGGAAACTTCATACAAGTTTCTTGGAGAATGTAAATTCTTACTGAGTTGGATCAAAAACAGTTAACTGTGAAGAAAAACATAATCTTCAGACAGTCACTTTAATTACGATATATTTGGCCTTCATTGAGTGAAGGAGCCAAACTGGTCACAGACCTTTTTGTCACTGCCGACATGAATGTTAGCTATATGAGGTGAAGATGAAAGTGGAGAGAAGGATTGGTGGTAAATGAGGCGCACATTTTTAATCCTTTCACTGCAGTAGATCACGTCCCCCGTAGTAGACTCCTCTTCACCTGACAGCATGCAGTTTCAAGAGATCATAACACATATTTGGTGGTCCCATCTGTCCCAAGGTCACTGGAGGAAACTGGGTAAAATATTTTACAAGGGCAGAGATTTTCAAGTTTGCTTCCAGCAAAGTGATGCAGCATAAAACAAACAGAAAGCAAACGCGGAAAACAGGCTGGCCATTTGTGTTGCGGCCTGGCTTGTTTGCACTGGAGAGGTTTCACTGCACAGCTGGAGTCAATCACTGCAGAGGAAAGCAAGACAATAGCAAAACTAAACTAACACAGACTGCAATCTTTACAGTAAACAGTACGTGATAGAAACAGGCTCCTGCCGGTGCATTATGGCAACTCTAACTTACAGCTGGGCACTTGGTTTTTCTTTCGCTATTCTTGCATTGTTGATTTATCTGTTTACTGGCAAAGATTCCAGGTCAAGAGCACCGTGGTTTGTTCCCGCTTCAGAGGTGATGTTTACGTAAGGCTGTACAGCGGCATGCTAATTACAGAGTGCAGTGGATAGGGATTATGATGACAGCCCTGGGAAGCAGATCTGCCTGCTGTAAGAAAAAGAGACTCAGCTTGGCATCTGTCCACTGATTGGTAGACAGCTGCCCCCGCTGAGCTGCACTGTGTCACCAGTCTGGGATGCAAATCCTAGAAACACTATTAGCATTACAGCCTGCCCATCATCTACTGTGCACAACCTGGGAATGATGCAACTGGGGCTCATCTGCTGCCATCAATGTCCAACTATTCCCCAGCACAAGAGAGATACAGCCAGGACACACTGAAGGCTCAGAAAAATAAGACTCAAATTAATTTGGTACCAAATGCCAACACAGTAAAAGTAAAAATAATTCATGCCCCATGTTTTACATATCCATTGGGCTCATTATTCCACCTCCTCGTGCTGTCGGCAGAAATCATCTTTAACCAAAAAGAAGGACTTTTACTCAGCATGACAATGGGAATGTTTTGCCCCATATTACTTCACTTATGGCCTGTACACGACTCAACAGAACAGAAAAAGGTGGAATTTGATCACTCGAGTTGTACCGTAACACCTACACATGTCGTTTCTCCAATTCCGCCCACTCTCCCCCTTCTTACTGCTCCAGTTTGAACGAGCCAGTTCTCTTAGGCCTTGGGCCCGCCGGTCTGTGCTGGCGTGCAGTTTACTTATCTTGTGTCTCTATTAACTAGTTATGCAACTCTTAAAAGTAAGAAAGGATGGGTTCTGTTGGCTTACGGCAGGGGGAGTGGGTCAAAGGTCACCTTCCTGCACACCTTATGCAACCAATGGGTATATACTGCCAGGCAGCCTGCCCCATGCTGACCTCTCTCTCATTGTGTTAAATGAAAAGAGACACTGCGGCACATTACACCACAGAGCCCCAGATTGAAGTGTGAAAACAGATTAAATTATTACAGCTTTTGGCAGCAGCTGTAACCGTTATTTAACAGACAACGCTGGGAAAAAAAACTGTCCAAAACAAACACTGTGCTCACAACACCAACATGCTCACTGATAACATATTCCAAAGAGGGATGATACTCCATTTAAAGGTCATTCCCAGCACAAGAAACACAATACTAAACATTGCGTAAGAAAATAAATAATGGTGAATAGATACCGATAAATCATCCTTGAAACTGTGGGAGGACCAGGTGAGTAACGGCAGGTCATCTAAGTGGGTCCAGAAATACCTTCTGACCTACTCTAAATATTCTTTGGCCTTCTTCATATCACACCTACAAACTAAGGTGTTGGTGAGAGGTGCCTTATTTTACACACTAGTCATGTGACTGTAAATTCTGAGCTAACAGTAAAAGGTTATATTTAAATACCAGAAGAATATAATTTCACAAATCAAAAATTAACCTTCTGCAACTGCAACTTTCAACCGTAAGCCTACTTTGATTCCTACTGAGATTATATCTATAAAACAAGGTCAAATATAGTGAGTTCAACTTTTTAACATTTTCAACATTTTCTGAAGCATCAAAGCTGTAAGTTACAGTTTAATGTTACACTAACAGGGACTAAGGGATATTGCAGGTTTTCACTATTACTTAAAAGCTGCTGAATTGTCATCCTCAAGGATTGTCATGAATTGTGCATAACAAATTCTTGCAAGAGTCTGTGTAAATGAAGTAGTGTCTGTGTCCAAGTATGAACATGCATCTTGCTCTCACCAGTATAATATTCCTTGCCCTCCTGCTGTGGCACAGTTATCTGTCTGTATACGACAGGCTTCCCCTCCAGAATATTCTCATCGTGGCGATAAGACAGCGGCTTCTGTCCGGACTCTGTGCTGTGATGTTGAGTCCTGCTCCTCTGGCTACTCGTTCCATCGATCTGGGAGAACACAGCAGCTTTGTCAAACAGTTTCAAATTTCCCTCAAAGTCAAAGTCGGTGTCCAGGTCTTCGTCAGGCCCGACTCCAAAGCACTCATCATTCTTGGACCTCAGCTGCCCTCCAGAGCCGCCGTTCCGCACGCTGTTTTTCTTTGCTGTGGTCAGCGACACTGCTTTACTGTTGGATGAACCTGTAGACGTTTGGAGAAAACTTCATGAGATGACAAAAACCATGAAACTTTCTGCACAAAAGAGTTTTTTGATTTGGTGAACACTCACGGAAAATGCAGTATTGTGTGGGCCAATGGTGGCCAATATTCAATTTGAAAATGAGCAGAAAATAAACACATGTTCGTGATTTGTGAGGGAGTTGATGAAAAGAAATCATAATCTGGACTAACATCTACTACAACACTTCTGCCAGATAAACAGTTACTTTGGTAACGATTCCTACCATCTGACTGAATGCGGTTGGAGTACTAATTAAAATATTGATGCACAAACACAAATAAAATCATTGAATTTATATATTCAATTATAAATAAATGAAACTAAATTTTGTTCATAAGTCCTCCTGCAATCACTGCACATATTTTTTTAATTATTATTTTATTGTAAATAGTTAAAACATTCAATCTCATGTTATTAACGTTTTAAAACTTTTAGTGGACAACTACAACTGTTAATAACATAATATAACAAAAGCTTATCTCTTTACAGTAGCAGTTATAATTCCTATTAAATACCGCACATCAATTAACATTCAAAAGAAGTTTAAATGCATGTATATACAGAGACAGCTTCATCTATCATTATGATATTCTACTGAATGTGTACAGTAGTGAAAAGGGTCTGGAGAAAATTAACTTTTCTCTGAATAGAATTAATGGGGTAATATTTGAACAAAGCAATAGGCCAGGATGTACAAATTAAATTCATAACATAAAACGTTGGGTCACTTATAGAGGAAAAAGCACAGATTACTCAGAAATCTCCACATTCTAATCACCTTTGAGAGGAGCTACAGGCTGTCATACTATACATCATCCTGTTTTAATGGTGTAATCCATACACAATAAATTCCTGTACTCAGCACTTTCGTATTCTGGCTAGGGTGTACTCTGCAACTCCTCTCATCCTCTCATGGGTAGTTACTATAACCTGCTGAGAACAAAACACAGCTGACACGCCAAACATACAATGGATAGCACTCAATAAAGTTTACATACATGTGTGCAAAAACAAAAAATAAAATGAACTGAGAACAAAAAAAATGAAAGAGAGAAAAGAAAAGAAAGAAAAACCGGAAAAACCTGGCCTTCAACCCCAATCATCTTGAGCTCTCACGCTAACCAGGAGACAGAGAGACTCAGTCGCACGCTACTGTCACAATGACAGCTAAGGTGCCTTAAACTCTCACGCAAGACACTGGGAGGCTCAGTCATCATACACTGGCAATGATACAAAACCACTAGCCAGCTGTCAGCCAATTTGGGACCTGCCTCAATATCACAATCCAGCCACTCAGGGACAGACGGGACGGGAGTCAGTTTTTTCCCCCTTTGTGTTTCATTCAGCAGTGAGTCTTTGTATCAGTGTGCAGTCCAAGTTTCCACCAATGCTCTGACAAAACATAAACTAACATTTTTGTTCCTCATTTTGCAGACAATTACACTACTGGGTATTTCCATTAATCTATTAAACAGAAATTGAATATCCAGAAAATAAGGCAGAAAGTTGGTGGGTTAGTGTGCCCAACTGTGTGAACAGAGATAAAAGACAGCATGCTTATTATCACAAGCCAACAATGTCTTAATTTACACGGAAGCATTTTGTAATGCTATGAATCAATCATCTGAATGAACTGGGCAGGGCTCCAAGTCAAACAGGCTAATGAATACCAAGTAGTGAGACGGAGTGAACTTCACTGACTTCAGTTTGGACCAACTCACCACCACAAATTAGTCCAACGTCAGTGGCCAGGAATATTTCAGACTGACTCACTGCTGATGTTAAACGTGCACCACAATCACAAGAGGAAAGCTTGAAGTATGCGTGCATGAAGATGCATGAATCTACACTCATTGTGGAATTTATCGGGAATATTAATACATACTAACACTAACTGCTTACTTTTTGTTCCCAGAGACCGGCAGATCATGAGTGCTCCATCAACCATCGTGCTACATCAATGTCACTGCGATCTGATGTTTGACGTGATCATGAAATGAACATACCGACCTGCATCTGTATGATTTATACTGCATACTGCAGCCACACCATCGTCTGCCTGGATCAGTGCACAAATGAGCAGGTGAACAAGTGCTTCTAATAAAGTGACCAGTTCAAAAACACAGAACACTTGGCTGCACACAATTTCACTCCATTTACAGAAGCATCTTCTAATGAGATCTATTTGGGTCTAATGAAATTCAACTCTGCTTCTGGAGGTCGCTGCATCACAAAAGCAGTTCTTTTCTTAATTCGCATCCTACTCTCCCAGAAAGATCAGCAAAAGATATTCAAAGAGCGTTTCTGGAATTTGTGATCTTGTATAAGCACCGGGCCACCCTGCCTTCCCTTCTTTGTGGCTTGGGGCTTCTTGGGAGCATGGCATTGCGTGTGAAAGCCCCAGCCCTGCCCAAGCCACTCAGCACTTTGGCCCCTATGCAATTTGGGCATTGGCTCCCTGGCCACCAGTCTGAGAGCTGGAGATTAAAATAAAAACTCAAAAGGTAAACATTACTTCCACAATTGATATCGCTTTGGCCTTCCGAGCACACTGGGACAACATGGCTTCCTGTCGGTGGGGTGGGTGTGGGTGGTGGTTTCCTGTGTAGAGCAGGAACGAGGGAGGTCGAGGAGATGGGGAGGGAGAGAGGGAGAGAGAGGATAGGAGGGCACAGAGGCATGAAAGCCAGGCTTTGCATAACGTTCTCTTTAGGAGCAGACACAGGGAGGGAGGGGGAATGTTTATTGATCTTAGTCACACACATATTGTAAAGAGGAACTTTGGTACAAGCCCTTAGCACGCTATGGGAATCTTTGGGGGGGGCAGACTTGTGTTTGGTTATATGCTCAAGCACTAAACAGGAGCTAATGGCACACAGGAAGAAGGAACAGACTGGGTCAATGGGCTACCAGTCTTTATGACACAAACAAAAACTACAAGCTCTGACTTCAACATTTTTCTTTTACATATACACACATATATAATATATATATATATAATATATATAATGCTACAATAAAAGAAGGCTGGCATCCTATTGTTCAAGCTTCATCATCTATCTACAGGAAAGAGCACTGTGGTAGAGGTCATTTTTACAACCAGGCAGAAGATTATTGGACAGTGTATGTTAGCCAATTCTCTTGCCCTCTGACCTTTCCATTGTTTGGTGATCTGAGTGTGAAAGTGAACTGACTTTAACTGATTCCGGCAGAGGCCACAGAGCTGTCCAAGCAGACTTCCTGCTGACTGGATGTTGATGAGAGGAAATGCTGTTTTTAACCCTTATCTAATCAGGAAGGTTGAGCAACACATTCACATTTTTACAGCTACACGCACAACTTGAAACAGCAGAATGCAGATGTGCTTTTCAGTATCAACATTGCAGCTGTGTGTGATGCAGCAGTTCCTGATAATCTCCTTTTTTATTTTAATTTGACCACATTTTAATGAGTATGAGGGTTTTTTCTTCATTTGCATTTTATATAAAAAATGAAATTAATAAAAGTAACACTAACCCATGACTAACATCATATTCTAAGAGATTATTATGACTATTTTATTGTTAAAATATCACCTAACCCTAACCAAACAGTGTGGACACACAAACCAATGAAAACAGCAAAAGAAGTATTAAATACTTGACATTAAGTAAGAAATAACTAAGGCAGCTGACTAAAGTGATTCACGACTCCTTGCCAAAGGATGAACACTGGTCACAAGTTGAACCTCATCATAATGACTTAAAAACACCTGACAAGACTACTGCACATCAACACATACATAAATTACTATTATTATATTTCTGAGTTGAATCAATCCCTCTAATGCACTCTAAGCTCCAGATTGAATAATAATATCAGCCTCTCGATGGCAGAATGCGAAACTGTGTTTTGCTATGTCACATTATTAATTACCTGATACTCTTTTGTGGTTAGAGAGAAGCCATACACAACATGACATCACCCAGTGTGCTCAAGAAAGGAATGTTCCCAAAAGCAGAACGGAGTCCAAGGCTCATCTAACTCGTCTTTATGTTACGTGAGGCAGCACACAGACCAACTGAATTGTTCTTGCGTGACACAGTACAGTTCATGAATCCCCCCTGAGTATTGAGGCTTCCTCCCACAGTCCAAAAACACTCACATTTGGTGTTGTGAGCGTGAATGGTTGTTTGTCTTTGTACATCTCTGTGAACCCTGCGATAGACTGGTGAACTTTCTGGGTCGGACTTCGTTCTTGCCCTCTTACCCTGACAGATAAGCCAGATAGATAATAGACGGATTGATGAATTGGCATGATAGTGTGAGTCTTTTCTCGTTAGCCCCCCGGAAGAAGATACATACTGAACAGAGCTCAATCAATATTGGTTTTTTCTGGTTTATTAGTAATCATTGAGACCAATAACTGATATTTGGAACCGACGTTCGCTGTAAAAATACTGATTTTTAAAGACTTTTCTTTGGATTTTCTATCTGAGCAGCAGATCATGTTTACAATTTCAGTGACTCCTGCTCTCTAACTTTTGACTCGGCCTGCAGCATCGATAGGTTATGCCTCTTAACGTGTAACCAATCAGATGAATCTGTGAGTGGGTGGCTACATCGTAGTCAAAATTGTGTATTTTTAAATTAATGATTTTATCAGTGCACTCATAATTAGAAAATATGGAATTTCTGGCCAGTAATTGTCCAAGCCAATAAAATACAATACATTCTTTAATTACCATGAACAAGGCCCCTGGTCATGTTTTTGAGTCTGTCCTGCCCATCCTGGTAAGAGCAAAGAAAATCTGCATCTTTGAAGATTTAACTATTAAATTTGAAGTAAGTGGATGATGTCTGAGACATTTTGCTTATTTTTGTTACAAGTTACTGCGTGTTAAACATGCAGTGAGTTCTTTAGAACTTGAGCCTTTACACCAAAGATTAGCAGCAATCACCATTTTCTGTTATACAATCAAAACGTCTGGTGACTTTGCATTTTCCTTCTTTTTTCAGCATTAACTTTGAATAGGAAAAGAAAACTGAGTAATACATGACAATGTGCTCTGTCACATTTCCTGAAGTGGAAGAACAATAAATATTTTCTGTTCATCAACAGAAATGTATTGTATCATACTCCCAATACGATTGCAACAGCCTGCTTGTGTGAGGTCACAACTAGGAAATACAGCTTCATAATGATTAAGCACAAGCTACAAATAATCATTTATTTGTCATGAAACTTCACACGGGAAAATTTATTAAATGTCATGTCGATCGTTTAATTTTCCATTACGTAGTCCCACTCTATTCAGTTGATGATTTGATTGGCATTTGCAGTGTAGCGAATGAAAAGGCCTTAGTTTTTAGTGCGGAATCAGTTTCTGTTTTCCACACAGAAGAATTCACCAAATTCAAGCAGTATTTGGAGAGTTTAGATCAGTGAATGAATCAGTAATTCTAAGTAAAGTTACAATAACTATCTATGAATTACTTACACCTCAGTCATGCCAGATCATCTTAAATAAGAGAGACTATAGTTTAAGCCCCTACAATTTATCCCCTTGAACCAGATAAAATGACCCAGAATTAAATCCTGCCTCATTCATGACAAGTGGCTCTATGAAACTCTACACAATGTTTTTTGACTTTGGTCTTCACCAAATCAAAAGAATTCAGGGCTCAATAAACCCCACTCCAACATTTACCCACCTCTGCGCAAGATGGTGATTGGAGCAGTACTGAAGTGAGAGCTGCTGCCTGTTACAGGAGGCTGAGTGCTTCTGCTACTCTGGCTATGGCACACTGTTGATGGGATGCTGGGTTGTTTTGCCGCTCTCTGACCAGAAATGGGCTTGCTGACGATATTCTGGATATCCAGGAACTTCAGCTCTTTGATATCCATGACACTAGAAGGCAAACAAAATACGGACATTACCAGCAAAATAAACCGTACTGAACCTTAATGATGTATTTGAATAAGCCATTGTTTAGGTGTATGGATTTATTTTCAGTCATAATGCAAAAGTAAACAGATTTGATTCATGTGGCTTAATATTTAGAATTTCTTTCAGGCAACTGTTTGTGCAGTTCCTTGTTCAGGAAGAGGCCAAAAACAACAAACAAATATCTATATTAGAAACCGAAATCTCATTAGATCAAAAAGAACGTTCATGGAAAGCAATGAACTGTCTGCTCCAAGTTTCTAAGTGACTGTGTGGTGTGCCTCTTTATATTGTCTAGAATTTTATATAATAGTCAAAGGAGACTGACAGTGATGAATTTAATGTGTCTACAACTTGATCTTATACAGAATAAGTATTACAATTGCCAAGACTGCGTCTTTGACACAATTTTTCTTCTCAATTACAGTAGGAGATATCAGGGGGATCTGTTGGGTCTCTTTAAATAAATTTATAAAGAGTTTGGTCTAGACCTGCTCTATATGTAAAGTGCCTTGATGTAACTTTGTTATGATTTGGCGCTATACAAATAAATCTGATTTGATTTGATATAAAAATTGTCAAAATCTCTAGAAAGTTGGACCCAACCTTCCCCTAAACAGCACAGAGACAGATGCTCTTTTAAGCTTTTAGTCGAGAGATCAACAAAAAATAGAAAACTAAGTGAGTTTTTAAAAATTGCATAAGGACATTCATTAAAACTGGTATTATTTGGGGTAGTGGTTCGTGCTGTCACCCCACCATAAGAAGGTGTCTGCGTGGGTTTCCTCCCACCATCCAAAGACAGGCATGTCTAACAAAGAAGATGGATGGATGGTGTTAGTGGATGCCCTTTCTTACCTGAAGGTGACCTCAGAAACAGGACACTTGACCCCATTGTGATAGGGCTGTCGTAGTGAGATGGTTTGGCTGGCATGATCGACAGAAGACACCTCTCCCTGGTAAACTCCCAGTTCCAGGCCGCAGTCGATGGATACAACGCTGCCCAACCAGTCTGCAGCCATTCTGCTCCCTGTGGTTCAAAAACACAAACAGATGACGCTCAGCTTTCCTTCCATGAGAATTAAACAACTACTGTCACGATCAGGCTGAAGACTGTTGTGGTTTGGATTAAAGGGGGGCCGGTTAAAGTTACTTCAAATTAACATATTCTACTCTTCTAACTCAACAACTTCTTAGTGTCAAAATTATTCTCATTCAATTTTAAAGTCAACGTTGCTGTTTTAGCCAAAGCTAACGCCACCTAACCTTCAGAGGGATTTCACATGAAGCCCAAAATGTATTAATGGTGTTGAAAAATAAATAATGGCATCACAAACTTGGCGTTGTAATACCTTTAAATGTTATATCCATGTACGGCTAATATTTCAGATGTAAAATAAAAGGAAAGAAAATCACAACAACCAGTACGCATCGTTAGCTAGCTCAACGGCTAACGTTAGCTCCCAATCTGTCCGCGCTTGTTTGTTTGTTTTTGTGAACAGGTGAGCAGTGTTTACTCTTTCTCCAGCCCGAGTACATTCAGGGATGTCGGTACCTTGTCGGTAAATCTGCAGCGAGGTGCCGGTTAAAGTCAGCCAAGTCGAGCTCAAACTGCCCGGTGAGCTCCAGCTGTCGTTTCTGCACACTTCCGGGTTGAGTCACCAGCGACGTCACTTCCGTCTCTGCCACGTGGGTTTGTTGTCGTCCCCCCCTCCTCCTGAAGACACGTTCGTGTGTGTCATCTTATTATTATTCCTCATTCATCGGTGAATGTGTTCATTTTCTGTCGAATAACAAACAAACAAACAAGCAAAAAAACAGGTTGATCATTTTTGGATTTTAGTTTATTTTTTTATTTGTGTGGTTGAGTCACGTCATACAATCATTGATACATTAGAGATGAAAATACAAAATTGTTATAGCTTACTAAAAATAGTCCAAAAAAAAAAAAAAGAAGACAAAAATCACTGGAGTTCATTTGGTATCTTGATAAATCGCACAGATGCACAGCAAAATCATTGAACCTCAAATATATACAAACGCTAGGCAGGTAAGAAATTATTACAAAATAGGGAGAGCTTGATATACACACATTGTCACATTTTGGGATACAAATAAATCTTCAGTGTCTTGGATCCACATAATAATGGAATAAAAATAGCTTACAAAATAAATCATAAGGGAATGGCTAATATCTGTTCTGTGTCACAGAAAAAAATAGGTTGTGATGGTGTAAATAATAATGCCTATCCAGGAAAGCATACGGTTTGTCCCACAGTTGAACAAGGCAACTTAGTTTCTGTTTATTTTGGGAGCAGTTTGTTACACAACAGCACAATAAAAGAATTAAGCATTTTATTTCATGTCACTGAGAAGCGATAACTGTGTGCAGGAGTATCTCTTAGAGAACAAAAAACATGACAGAGATACCTCCACACAAACCTCCCTCCTTTTCTCGCTCTCATCTCTGACATATCAGCAGGAAGCACTTTTCCTTTTGCTTCGGTGCCATTTGCATTTCCAGTGCCTTACATTCTGAGAAAGATAATTCCTCCACTGACACTGGTACTGTAACCTGACTGTGACCCAGACAGTGTTGATTATTTGAAACCACCTGTTGACTCATCACAGCAGGTAAATAAGTTCATTGCTCACTCTTCACTCGCATGGTGGCTCTCAGGTGGCAGCGTTTGCTTTTCATCGTGAGACCGTATTCTGGTGTCATGTCCACCAGCTGTCCGGGCATCGAGTCGAAGAGCAGCTTCTGGACAATGATTGCCAAGAAGAGGTAGACTTCATTTCGTGCAATGACCTCACCGATACAACGCCGCTTTCCCATGCCGAAAGCCATCACCTTCTCCCCCTCCAGCTTGTTGAGCTCAGTGCCATCAGCACTCAGAAAGCGATCTGGGATGAAGGAAGATGGATCTTTCCACAGCTTACTGAAAAGTAGACAGAAGGAAGAAGTAAGATGGGGCGTGGATTGTGATCAATCTTGGGTTTAATCTCTTTGGTTCAGTCAGGATCTAACCTTCCTCTATTGCTAACCCTAACCCTGAACCAGCTATGGAGGTTGAGATGTCTAAATAATAAATTCCAGTTTGGTTTTATTTTAAATAATAAAAACTAAGAACTTACGGGTCGTGGTTGATCTGCCACTGATTGATGAAGACACACGTGTCTTTGGGAATGAAGTATCCATTCAGAGATGTGTCTTTTGAGGTGCTGAAAAAGAACAAAGTGTCAGTCTATTGTGTATTTACAACTTTTCTTTTTAATCACGTTTGTGGTGGTCTTTGTGTGGTTCCAGCACTTAGATGAACCTCACCAGTGTGGGATAGTGAAGGGCAGGAATGAAGAGTGGCGAAAGACCTCCAGGATGAAAGCCTCCAGGAAAGGCAGGTTGGGTTTATCAGAGAGACGAGGGCTGCGGTCCAGGCCCACTTTATTCTCTGAAAAATAAAGAGTGCTGTCAATAGCACTCCAGGGTGAAGATGGAGACTGTTGTCCTATCTCACAGTCAGCTGTTTGGCCTTGGGTTAGGTTTGAGTGCAAGACTTCAAATATTTTGTGTTCATCAAAACTATGCATTTGTATCACTTGTGTAAAATATGTGTAATGCCCAAAGGATTGTCTTGAATAAAAATAGCTGGACTTACTCAGTTCTTCATGAAGCCTCTCCTGGACCTCTGGGTAAGCCACCATGTACATCACTGACCACGACAGGGCCGTGGAGATGGTGTCAAAGCCTGGACAGAGAAACACAACACAATTAGGACTCTGCCTGGATAAATGCATTGATGCCGAGGCCAACACTGATCAGCCTACCAGCTCCAAACAGGTCGTTGACGATTCCTACTATCTTTTCATCTGACATCTGGATATTGCAGTTCTCGTCCAGCTTTCTGTCCTCGCAGTGATCGATGAGGGAGTCAGTAATGTCCCGGATGTTGTCCTGAAAGAAGATTGGACAATCTCATTGCAGACTTTCTCAACAAGGACGGACAAATGAAGGAATTTAGGAATGTTGTGGTGTGGTGTGTACCTTGTCGTAGGTGACGTAATGCTCTATGACAATCTTTTTAACAAACTTGTTGAAGCGATCGTTGATGCTCACAAAATTCTTCATTGTTTTGCTGGGCAGGAACTGAAGGATAGGGATGAAGTCTGCGGGGTTGCCGCTCCCCACCACCTGGCCAAACTCATCGCTGAGGTTCACCAGGCTGAGCAGCTCCTGATCACTGTGGTCGTAACGTCGGCCGAAGCACATTCCACAGATCACGTTGGCCACAGAGACCACGATGTAACGAAACGGGTCGAAGCTGCCCTTGTCCTTCATGACGCTGTTGAGCTGTTTGATCAGATACGCCCCCTCTTTGGAAATGTGTTCCTCCAGCATGCATGAGTATTCAGGGGTCGTTCCGTCCAGGGTGGAGAAGGAGCGCAGAGCATTGTAGGCCAGCTTTCTTCGGGCACGCCAGACCCCGGCCTGGTCCGTACTGAAGGCCAGACTCTTGCCATCATTGATGAACCGGAAGCTGTAGAGGTCAGGTCTGCCTGAAAACTCCTCCCCCTGCTTAATGAGAGCCTGCCTGATAGTTTCACTGCCGCTCAGCACCACCACAGGCCGCATGCCGATCTGAATCTGGAAGACGTCTCCGTATTGCTTGCTCATAGCAGTGAGGCTCAGGTAAGGCTTGCTGCCCACCTCTAACACGTTCCCAATGATTGGCAGGGGCTTTGGCCCGGGCAGTCGACGAAGCCCCTCAGGAATCTCAGTGTGGAATAACTTGAGGATCAAATAGACCAGACACACTGTGGTTATGGCCACCAGACCTTCAGATACGGACACTGATCCGATGAATGGGAGTATCATAAGAACCATGATGCCTACAGGTTTTTGGCTTTTTTTTTTTTTTTTGGCTTCAATGCAACCTGGAAATTAAATAGGAGGAGCATTAGCATTAGTGAAGGCAGGGAGGAAAAGAGGTGTTGTGCAACATGTTGACTACACAAGCATTGAAATTTGGAGTAACTTAACACTGCCATGTATTTGTTGTCAAGTTTACTCTGTAGGGTTTAATGCATTGGTCTTATTAATAACATGTCTGTGAGTAGTTACATTTCTTTGATCTCATATTTACATCCTGTTTAGTTTGAATTATTTTTTGATACGCTCTACATCATCATGAAGGAAAGTGCAACACCTATACATATATATAAATATAAATATATAAATATAAATATATAGAGAGATAGAGAGGGCGAGAGACAGCTGCTATACAATCTGTGCTATCATTTGTGCTGATTACTATAAATGCAGAATGACTTCAGGTGATAGTCTGTTCAGAATGCAATGCTCTGTGAGTCTCACAGAAAAAGCCATGAATGAAAATGCAACAGGCAAATGAACAAGAACGAGTCTTCTCACACTTCTGTCTGCACACACAAACAAACTTCACATCCAAATCAGTCTGCTCTCATGTCGAACATGCTGGTCTTACCTGAACTGGATGGAGCTGCGGTCCCAGAGGTGCTTCACAGAAAAATTTAATAATAATAATAATAATAATAGTAAATACTCTAGCTGAGTTGTGTTGTTGTCCTAGTTTACTCTCCTCATGTCCCCAAAACAGAGAATGGGCTCCGGCTTTATAGCGCGCTCCACAGCTTCATTGGCTGCTGTGCATGACGTAAGCCATCCCCCTTTTTGTCCTCTCTCTCACTCTCTCACTCTCATGAATGAATTCAGAGAAGAAGGTGTGTGTGTGGGTGGGTGTGTGTGTGCGTGTGTGTGTTTATTTTATACAACTTTATTTTCTTCACGGAGAGTTAGAAAGCACCTAATAGCTCATTGGTTGATGTTTTATTGGCAGATAAGACATTACAGCCAACACAGCCGAGTTTAACTCCCTCCACTATAAAACAATATTCAGTTTAATGCGTCCTACTGTTCTGCAGGTTCTTCTGAACGGATTTGGAGATCCAGACTTTTGTGTTTAGGTCAATATAAACAAATGTATAAATATAATTTTATTATCATGAACTGGAACCCATCTGTGGCATTGTTGGGTTTGCCTGTTGCTCAAACAATCAAACTATCAAAAGTCTTATCTTATGAGCTGCGCATGACATTCCCACTGCTGAGAATCAAAATCTTCATTAGTTTCATCAGTGAGTTCAACTGATTTCCTGTTAATCACGCAGAGTCGTGAGTTGAGCTCAGCTGAGGCGATGATGTGATTCCAAACCGGCTTGAGTCGATTTGTTTTTTGGGAGGAGGGTGTGTGAAAAATGTCAAATGGGTCATCGCTTAATAGCGGACATTTCAGCCAGGCAGGTTTATTTCTCCTGAAAACATAAAGAGGAGGAGGACAGGAAAGTTGATTAATTTAATTCTCTGTGTCTTGACTCTTATTTGCTTTGTTCTCTGTGTTTGCTGTGAGAATAGGAGTTTGTGTGTGTGAGAGAGAGGCAGCTTTAAGTCCTGATAAAACAGTAAAATGCCATTGCGTGCTTGTACCTGTCGGTTCTCCGCTGGAGTTAAAGATTGACCAGTTGCGTGAGAGCGCAGTGATCAAACCCTCACCTCCCCTTTGAAGAGGATGCTGGGGAGGGAAGGAGGGTGGTGGTGGTGGTGGTGGGGCAATCGGGCAGCACTGCTGGAGTGCAAGGGTAGATGAGTTCAATACCAGTCCTCTTTGTCCCTTTTTCAACCCTGGAGAACTTTTTCCGAGTATTCGCTGCGCAGCACCGCCTCACCTCAGCAGGATTCGTGCCATCTCCGAGGCTGGATTCCTGATGCTTTGATTAGACATGGGTTGTAAGAATCCAA